>NC_080385.1:99522470-99822470 GCF_014773155.1 Arachis stenosperma | reverse complement strand
AAGCTTGTCACAGTCATCCCTTCCCAGATCCTACTCAGAATAGCACAGATAAGGTTTAGACTTTCCGGATCTCAGGAATGGCCGCCAATAATTCTAGCTTATACCACGAAGACTCTGATCTTTCAAAATGGAGGCTAAGAGATATACGCTTGATCTAAGGTAAAATGGGAGTGGTTGTCAGGCACGCGTTCATAGGTTGAGAATAGTGATGAATGTCACGGATCATCACATTCATCATTTTGAAGTGCAAGCGAATATCTTAGAATGGGAATAAGCATGAATTGAATAGAAAATCGTAGTACTTTGTATTAATACTCGAGGAACAGCAGAGCTCCACACCTTAATCTATGGTGTGTAGAAACACCACCGTTTAAAATACATAAGAACAAGGTCTAGGCATGGCCGAATGGCCAACCTCCCCAATGTCTAAAATCGCATAAACTAATCAAAGATAGATTCCAAGGTTCCAAGATTCAAAGATGAAAATACAATCGTAAAAGGTCCTATTTATAATGAAACTAGATACTAGGATTTACAGAAATAGGTAAATGATGCAGAAATCCACTTCCGGGCCCACTTGTTGAGCATTGAGCTTTACACGTGTAGAGGTCTTCCTTGGAGTTAAACACCAGCTTTGGTGCCAGTTTGGGCGTTAACTCCAACTTTTATGCCAGTTTTGGCATTTTGACGCTAGAAAAGGGCAGAGAGCTACCGTTTTGACGCCATTTTACATCGTCAAAACTCGTGCAAAGTGTGAACTATTATGTATTGCTGGAAAGTTCTGGATGTCTACTTTCCAACGCAATTGAGAGTGTGCCATTTGGAATTCTGTAGCTCCAGAAAATCCACTTTGAGTGCAGGGAGGTCAGAATCCAATAGCATCTGTAGTCCTTTGTCAGTCTCTGAATCAGATTTTTGCTCAGGTCCCTCAATTTCAGCCAGAAAATATCTGAAATCACAGAAAAACACACAAACTCATAGAAAAGTTCAGAAATGTGAATTTTTCATAAAAACTAATAAAAATATACTAAAAACTAACTAAATCATACTAAAAACTATATAAAAACAATGCCAAAAATGCTCATCACAACACCAAACTTAAATTGTTGCTTGTCCCCAAGAAACTGAAAACAAAATGGGATAAAAAGAAGAGAATATACAATGAATCCCACAGTATTAATGAAACTTAGTTCTAATTAGATGAGCGGGGCTTGTAGCTTTTTGCTTCTGAATAGTTTTGGCATCTCACTTTTTCTTTTGAAATTCAGAATGATTGGTGATGATCGGAATTCACTACCCAATGAATCCGTTCATTTGGCAAGCGCACCAAAATTGTCGTCAAGTAATAACCCACAATGGAGTGGGATCATATCCACAGAGATTAATTGGATTAAGCAAGCAATAGTTGATTAATTATCCTAGTTAGACTATTCATAATTATGTGATAAGCAACATGAAATGTAAATGACATGAAAGTAAATGAAAGCAATAAAGAGCAAGGAAAGTAAATGGCAAGAAAAGTAATGTACAAGAAAGTAAAGTGCTGGAAATGTAAAGTGCAGAAAATGTAAATAACCATAAAGTAAATAAAAGAAAGAAAAATAAACATTGGGATCAAGAGGTATTGCATTCTCTAGATTAATTGACTTCATCTCATCTTCAATCATGCAACTCATTGACCTCTTGGTAATCATGATTGATTGAACCTCAATCCCTTGGTGATTCAATCTCTTAAATCTTGATCAATAGCCAATTCCTTGGTCTAATTGCTCATGAGAAGAGATGAAGAATGGTCCCTGATTATACCACACACTTTCCTAGATCCAAGTAGAGGGAGGATTATATGTCACCATATCCAAACACCAAAACCCAAATCTATTCAAGTGTGAGAAAGAATTTCAAGCATGGTTTTATGTTTCCTCTTCCAAGGTTCCCATAAAACCCAATTGCATTCAATCTCTTTTCCAAGATAATTGAATGCTAGAATTTCGGATGAAGAGAAGAAGAATAATAAAAACAATCAATCCATTGAAAAACAATAGAGCTCTCTTTTCCAATGGAAAGAGTTAGTGATTCATAGCTAAAATATTTACAAGGTAAGAAAGAAAAGAGAAGAAATTGATGGTGAACGGAGAGGGTCCTAAGACTTTCCCCAATCCAACATGAGTAATTTTATGAAACTAAGGCCCTTATATAGGCTCTCCTAAATTACAAACTTAAATAAAATTAAAAGCAAATTATAATGAAATGAAAATAAACTATTTTAGACTCTTCTTGTGGCCTTGATTAATTAATAAGTGTGGCTTGAATGAGAGTTGGAGTGGGCTTGATTGAAGGTTGAGGGCTGCAGGGAGAAGTTGGCGTGTGGTTCAAAGTGCCACTCCCACTTGATTTTGCCCTTTGGAGTATGACCCACTTTGCAACGTTGAAAGTATGGAGTTGGTTAGGCCTCAAAATAAATATCCACTATAAAATATTATGTATTGTTGGAAATCCCTGGATATTAGCTTTCCAACGCCTTTGGAATCAACTCATTTGGACCTCTGTAGCTCAAGTTATACCCATATAAAGGTGGATAGGTCAGTCTGTCAGGTAGCCTAGCGTGCCACGCCCACTCTCTGGCATGCCACGCCTATATATTATGAAACTGGCGTGCCACGCCCACTCTTTGGCGTGCCATGCCCAGAACCCCAAGTGGCACGCCCATTATGAAAATAAAGCTGGCATGCCACGCCTTCGATATCAAGTGGCAGTGCAGGTTTTGCAATGCTAAATTAATGGCCTTTTGCACCTCCAATTTTAAAATCCACCCTAGAGTGTTATATATCGTTGGAAATCTCTTGATGTCAGCTTTCCAACGCCATCAAGGTTACATCATTTGGACCTCTACAACTCAAGTTATGTCCCTTTGAAGAAGAAGCGGTCAGACTGGTAACTCTGCAGTGACATCTTTTGCTTCTTGTGTTTTCGGGGTCAATATCTTCATCAATTCCAGTGTCTATCATAAAGTGTTATGTATGGTTGGAAATTCCTGGATGGCTACTTTCTAATGGCACTAGAATGACCCCATTTGGAGTTCTATAACTCAAGATATCTTCATTTGAATGAGAGGAGGTCAGGCTGGCATATGCCTCGGCGTGCCACGCCTACTTCTTGGCGTGCCACGCCCATAGTGAGGCTCAAAATCACTCCTCTGGAACTTAAGCCTGGCGTGCCACGTCCATAGCACCAAGTGGCATGCCCTCTTTGAGATCTTGGCTTCAAAAGCTTGGTGTGCCACACCCAGAGCTTCAAGTGGCACGCCCAGCTTCACACTCCCAACTTTATTTGTTGTTTTCTTCCCCTTTTGTTGCTTTTTTCTCCTGAAATTTAACACAATCCCATTTCAAAGCAATGTACCATAATATATATAATTTGGTTCATGAAATTGCATTAATTCAATGAGATTATGCTCTTTTTATGGCCATTTTAAATAAGAAAAAGGGTACATGATGCGCAGTCATCAATTGGCATCTATAGGAACTTAGAATTTTAGATAGTATTATTGATTCTCCTAGTTCAGTACGTTGATTCTTGAACACAGCTACTTTATGAGTCTTGGCCGTGACCCTAAGCACTTTGTTTTCCAGTATTACCACCGGATATATAAATGCCACAGACACATAACTAGGTGAACCTTTTCAGATTGTGACTCAGCTTTGCTAAAGTCCCCAGTTAGAGGTGTCCAGAGTTTTTAAGCACACTCTTTTGCTTTGGATCATGACTTTAACCACTCAGTCTCAAGCTTTTCACTTGGACCTGCATGCCACAAGCACATGGTTAGGTACAGCTTGATTTAGCTGCTTAGGCCTGGATTTTATTGGGCCTTCCTATCCATTAATGCTCAAAGCCTTGGATCCTTTTTACCCTTGCCTTTTGGTTTAAAGGTCTATTGGCTTTTTTTGCTTGCTTTTTTTTATTTTTCTTTTCTCTTTTTTTTGCCATATATATTTATTTTTTTCACTGCTTTTTCTTGCTTCAAGAATCAAGTTCATGATTTTTCAGATTATCAATAACATTTCTCTTTGTTCATCATTCTTTCAAGATCCAACAACTTTAACATTCATAAACAACAAGATCAAAAAATATGCACTGTTCAAGCATTCATTCAGAGAACAAAAAGTATTGCCACCACATTAAATAATTAAAACTAGTTTCAAAATAAAATTTGAAATCCAAGTACTTTTTGTTCTTTTGTAATTAAGCACATTTTTCATTTAAGAGAGGTGAAGGATTCATGGAGTTATTCATAGCTTTAAGACATAGACACTAGACACTAATGATCATGTAGTGAAGACACAAACATAGATAGAACATACAGCATAAAGTCGAAAATAGAAAAATAAATAGACAAGGAGATTAAGGAATGAGTCCACCTTAGTGAGGGTGGCGTCTTCCTCCTCTTGAAGAACCAATGGTGCTCTTGAGCTTCTCTATGTCTCTTTCTTGCCTTTGTTGTTCCTCCCTCATAGCTCTTTGATCTTCTCTAATCTCATGGAGAATGATGGAGTGCTCTTGGTGTTCCACCCTTAATTGGTCCATGTTGTATCTCAAGCTTTCCAAAGAAGTGTTGAGTTATTCCTAATAATTATGTGGAGGAAATTACATCCCTTGAGGCATCTCAGGGATTTCTTGATGAGGGACTTCCTCATGCTCTTGTTGAGTGTCGTAAATGGGCTCTCTAGTTTGCTCCATCATCTTCTTAGTGATGGGCTTGTCCTCTTCAATGAGGATGTCTCCCTCTATGACAATCCCAGCTGAATAGCAAAGGTGACATATGAGATGAGGAAAGGCTAATTGATGAGCGGATAATTTATACGCTTTTTGGCATTGTTTTTAGGTAGTTTTTAGTAAGTTCAAGCTACTTTTAGGGATGTTTTCACTAGTTTTTATGTTAAATTCACATTTCTGGACTTTACTATGAGTTTGTGTGTTTTTCTGTGATTTCAGGTAAATTCTGGCTGAAATTGAGGGACTTGAGCTAAACTCTGAAAAAGGCTGACAAAAGGACTGCTGATGCTGTTGGAATCTGACCTCCCTGCACTCGAAATGGATTTTCTGGAGCTACAGAACTCCAATTGGTGCGCTCTCAACGGCGTTGAAAAGTAGACATCCAGAGCTTTCCAGCAATAGATAATAGTCCATACTTTATTCGGAAATTGACGACGTAACTTGGCGTTGAACGCCAAGTACATGCTGCTGTCTGGAGTTAAACGCCAGAAAAACGTCATGATCCGGAGTTGAACGCCCAAAACACGTCATAACTTGGAGTTCAACTCCAAGAGAAGCCTCAACTCGTGGATAGATCAAGCTCAGCCCAAGCATACACCAAGTGGGCCCCAGAAGTGGATTTATGCATCAATTACTTACTCATGTAAACCCTAGGAGCTAGTTTATTATAAATAGAACTTTTTACTATCATATTATCATCCTGGATTGTATTTTGAATCCTGTGATCACGTTTTGGGGGCTGGCCATTCGGCCATGCCTGAACCTTTCACTTATGTATTTTCAACGGTGGAGTTTCTGCACACCATAGATTAAGGGTGTGGAGCTCTGCTGTACCTCAAGTTTCAATACAATTATTATTACTTTCTATTCAATTCTCTTTTATTCTTATTCCAAGATATACGTTGCACAACACCTTGATGAATGTGATGATCCGTGACACTCATCATCATTCTCACCTATGAACGCGCGTGATTGACAACCACTTCCGTTCTACCTTAGGCCGGGCGCATATCTCTTAGATTCCCCAACAGAATCTTCGTGGTATAAGTTAGATATATGGCGGCATTCATGAGGATTCGGAAGGTCTAAACCTTGTCTGTGGTATTCCGAGTCGGATTCTGGGATTGAATGACTGTGACGAGCTTCAAACTCCTGAAGGCTGGGCGTGACGACAAACGCAAAAGAATCAAGGGATTCTATTCCAACCTGATTGAGAACCGACAGATGATTAGCCGTGTCGTGACAGAGCATAGGACCATTTTCACTGAGAGGATGGGATGTAGCCATTGACAATGGTGATGCCTTACATACAGCTTGCCATGGAAAGGAGTAAGAAGGATTGGATGAAAGCACTGAGAAAGTAGAGATTCAAGAAGAGCACAGCATCTCCATACGCCTATCTGAAATTTCCACTATTGATTTACATAAGTATTTCTATCCCTTTTTATTTTCTATTTATTATTAATTATTCGAAAACCCATAAAATAATTTAATCTGCCTAACTAAGATTTACAAGGTGACCATAGCTTGCTTCATACCAACAATCTCCGTGGGATTCGACCCTTACTCACGTAAGGTATTACTTGGACGACCCAGTGCACTTGCTGGTTAGTTGTGCGAAGTTGTGAACCATGGTATTGGCATCATGTTTTTGGCGCCATTGCCAGGGAATGAAAAGCAATGAATTTTGCAAAATGGAATAACATATGAATAACAATTTCGTCCTCCAAGTTTTTGGCGCCGTTGCCGGGGATTGTTCGAGTATGGACAACTGACGGTTCATCTTGTTGCTCAGATTAGGTAATTTTCTTTTCAAAATATCTTTTTCAAAATTTTTCTTTTATTTTTCGTTTTCCCAAACTATATTTTCGAAAAAAAAATTTAATAAAAATCCAAAAAAATTAGAAAATCATAAAAATCAAAAATATTTTGTATTTCTTGTTTGAGTCTTGAGTCAATTTTTAAGTTTGGTGTCAATTGCATGCTTTAAAAATTTTTCTTGCATTTTTCGAAAATCTCATGCATTCATAGTGTTCTTCATGATTTTCAAGTTGTTCTTGATAAGTCCTCTTGTTTGATCTTGATGTTTTCTTGTTTTGTGTTGTTTGTTGTTTTTCATATGCGATTTTTGTTTGTTAGAGTACATGCATTAAAGATTTCTAAGTTTGGTGTCTTGCATGTTCTCTTTGCATCAAAAATTTTTCAAAATTATGTTCTTGATGTTCATCATGATCTTCAAAGTGTTCTTGGTGTTCATCTTGACATTCATAGCATTCTTGCATGCATTCATTGTTTTGATCTAAAAATTTCATGCATTGAGTATTTTTGTTGTTTTTCTCTCTCATAATTAAAAATTCAAAAATCAAAAAAATATCTTTTCTTTATTTCTCTCCAAATTTTCGAAATTTTGGGTTGACTTGGTCAAAAATTTTCAAAATTAGTTGTTTCTTACAAGTCAAGTCAAATTTTCAATTTTAAAAATCTTATCTTTTCAAAATCTTTTTCAAAAATCATATCTTTTCCATTTTTTCCTTTTTTTCGAAAATTTCAAAAACCTTTTTCAAATTATTTTCAAAATCTTTTTCTTATCTTTTTCATCATATTTTCAAAATTATACTAACAATTAATGTGATTGATTCAAAAAATTGAAGTTTGTTACTTTCTTGTTAAGAAAGGTTCAATCTTTAAATTCTAGAATCTTATCTTGAAGTTTCTTGTTTGTTAAGTCATTTTTAAAAAATTAAATCTTTTTCAAAATATCTTTTTCTTAAAATTTTTATCTTATCTTTTTATCATATCTTTTTCAAAATTTGATTTCAAAATATCTTATCTAACTTCTTATCTTCTTATCTTTTTTTTTCAAATCTTTTTCAATCAACTAACTAACTTTTTGTTTGTTTCCTATCTTTTTCAAAAACTATTTTTCCTTCTCTAATTTTCGAAAATACCTCTCTCTTTTTCAAAAATTCTTTTTAATTAATTAATAATTTTAATTTTAATTACAATTTATCTCTAATTTTCGAAAATCACTAACACCTTTTTAAAATTATTTTCAAAATTCTCTTTCTCTTTTCTTCTTCTATTTAATTATTTAATTACTAACACTTCTCTTCACCTATCTTCATCTAAAAATTCGAACCATTCTTCTTCACTCTTCTCCCCTCTCTTTTTCTACTAACATAAAGGAATCTTTATACTGTGACATAGAGAATTCTTCTTTTTTTCTTGTTTTCTTCTCTTTCATATGAGCAGGAACAGGGAAAAAGGAACTCTTGTTGAAATTGATCCTGAACCTGAAAGGACTCTGAAAAGGAAACTAAGAGAAACTAAATTACAACAATCTAGAAACAACCTTTCAGAAATTTTTGAACAAGAGAAGGAGATGGCAGCCGAAAATAATAATAATGCAAGGAGAATGCTTGGTGACTTCACAAAGCCAATGTCCAAGTTTGATGGAAGAAGCATCTCCATTCCTTCCATTGGAGCCAATAATTTTGAGCTTAAGCCTCAACTAGTTGCTTTAATGCAACAAAACTGCAAGTTTTATGGACTTCCATCTGAAGATCCTTATCAGTTTTTAACTGAGTTCTTGCAGATCTATGAGACTGTAAAGACGAATGGAGTTGATCCTGAAGTCTACAGACTCATGCTTTCCCCTTTTGCTGTAAGAGATAGAGCTAGAATATGGTTGGATTCACAACCTAAGGATAGCCTGGACTCCTGGGATAAGCTGGTTACAGCCTTCTTGGATAAATTCTTTCCTCCTCAAAAGCTGAGCAAGTTGAGAGTGGATGTTCAAACCTTCAAACAAAAAGATGGTGAATCCCTCTATGAAGCTTGGGAAAGATACAAGCACCTGACCAAAAGATGTCCATCTGACATGTTTTCAGAATGGACCATATTAGATATATTCTATTATGGTCTCTCTGAATTTTCGAAAATGTCATTGGAGCATTCTGCAGGTGGATCTATTCACTGAAGAAAACGCCTGAAGAGGCTCAAGAACTCATTGACATGGTTGCAAACAACCAATTCATGTACACTTCTGAGAGGAATTCCGTGAATAATGGGATACCTCAGAAGAAAGGAGTTCTTGAAATTGATGCTCTGAATGCCATATTAGCTCAGAAAAAAGTGTTGACTCAACAGGTCAACATGATCTCTCAAAATCTGAATGGATGGCAACATGCATCTAACAGTACTAGAGAGGCAGCTTCTGAAGAAGCTTATGATCCTGAGAACCCTGCCATGGCAGAGGTTAATTACATGGGTGAACCTTATAGAAACACCTATAACTCATCATGGAGAAATCATCCAAATTTCTCATGGAAGGATCAACAAAAGCCTCAACAAGGCTTTAACAATGATGGACGCAATAGGCTGAGCAACAGCAAGCCATATCCATCATCTTCTCAGCAACAGACAGAGAATTCTGAACAAAACACCTCTAATTTAGCCAATCTAGTCTCTGATCTGTCAAAGGCCACTTTCAGTTTCATGAGTGAAACAAGATCTTCCATTAGAAATCTGGAGGCACAAGTGGGCCAGCTGAGTAAGAAAGTCATTGAAACTCCTCCCAGTATTCTCCCAAGCAATACAGAAGAGAATCCAAAAGGAGAGTGCAAAGCCATTGACATAGTCAATATGACCGAATGCACAAGGGAGGAGGAGGACGAAAATCCTAGTGAGGAAGACCTCCTGGGATGTCCCTCAAGCAAGAAGGAGTTTCCTATTAAGGATCCAAAGGAATCTGAGGCTCATATAGAGACCATAGAGATTCCATTAAATCTCCTTCTGCCATTCATGAGCTCTGAAGACTATTCTTCCTCTGAAGAGGATGAAGATGTGACTGGAGAGCAAGTTGCTCAATATTTAGGAGCTATCATGAAGCTGAATGCCAAGTTGTTTGGTAATGAGACTTGGGAAAGTGAACTTCCCTTGCTCATTAGTGATCTGGATACATGGATTCAGCAAATTTTACCTCAAAAGAAACAAGATCCTGGCAAGTTCTTAATGCCTTGTACCATAGGCACCATGACCTTTGAAAAAGCTCTGTGTGATCTAGGGTCAGGGATAAATCTTATGCCACTCTCTGTAATGGAGAAGCTAGGGATCATTGAGGTACAACCTGCCTTGTTCTCACTACAACTGGCAGACAAGTCATTGAGACAAGCCTATGGAATAGTAGAGGACGTATTAGTAAAGGTTGAAGGCCTTTACATCCCTGCAGATTTCATAATCTTAGACACTAGGAAGGAAGAGAATGATTGCATCATCCTTGGAAGACCTTTCCTAGCCACAGCAGGAGCTGTGATAGATGTCAACAGAGGTGAATTAGTCCTTCAATTGAATGGGGACTACCTTGTGTTTAAGGCACATGGCCATCCCTCTGTGACAGAAGAGAGTAAGCATGAAGAGCTTCTCTCAGTTCAGAGTCAAGAAGAGCCCCCACAGTCAAACTCTAAGTTTGGTGTTGGGAGGCCACAACCAAACTCTAAGTTTGGTGTCAAGACCCCATATCCAAACTCTAAGTTTGCTGTTGGGACTATACAACATTGACCTGATCACCTTGTGGCTCTATGAGAGCCACTGTCAAGCTATTGACATTAAAGAAGCGCTTGTTGGGAGGCAACCCAATTTTATTTATCTAATTTTTATTTTATTCTATATTATCGTTATTTTGTGTTTTATTAGGTACATGATCATGAGGAGTCACGAAAAAAATCAGAAAAATTAAAAACAAGAGTCAAAAACAGCAGAAAAAAATTCGTACCCTGGAGGAAGCACAGGCTGGCGTTCAACGCCAGTAAGATGCATCTGGCCAGCGTTCAACGCCAGAACAGAGCATCATTCTGGCGCTGAACGCCAAAAACAAGCAACATTCTGGCGCTGAACGCCAGGAATGTGCCTAGAGAGGAAAAGCTGGCGCTGAACGCCAGTAACAAGCATGAAACTGGCGTTCAACGCCAGAAACATGCTTTACATGGGCGTTGAATGCCCAGAATGTGCACCACACGGCGTTTAAACGCCAGAATGGTGTGCAAAGGCATTTTACATGCCTATTTGGTGCAGGGATGGAATTCTTTGACACCTCAGGATCTGTGGACCCCACAGGATCACCTCAGGATCTGTGGACCCCACAGGATCCCCACCTACTATATTCCCACCTTACCTCCTAATCCTATTTTTGTGATTTGTATTCCCCATGTCACAATTCCCAACACTCTTCACCAATCACCTCAATTCCTCTTCCCAATTACCCCCTTCACCACTGGTGGACGAAATTGTGATCCATATTCTTTGTACTTGTATGAAATCATTATTATGGCACCAGTTGAATTCACAACTCCGTTCAACTAACCAGCAAGTGTACTGGGTCGTCCAAGTAATAAACCTTACGCGAGTAAGGGTCGATCCCACAGAGATTGTTGGTATGAAGCAAGCTATGGTCACCTTGTAAATCTCAGTTAGGCAGATTAAATTGGTTTATGGTTTCGAAAATAGAAATAAGAAAATAGAAATAATAAAAGGGATAGTATACTTATGCAGATTCATTGGTGGGAATTTCAGATAAGTGAATGGAGATACTGTATGGCTCAAGGACGCCTACTTTCCTACTGCTTCAACTCAATCCTTCTTACTCCTTTCCATGGCAAGCTGTGTATAGGGGTTCACCGTTCGATGATGGCTACTTTTAATCCTCTCGGGAAAATGGTCCTCTGCGGCTGTCACTCGCATGGCTAATCGTCTGGAGGCATCACACTGGCCGAAGGCTACATCCCATCCTCGCAGTGAAAACTACGCTCACGCGCTCTGTCACAGCACGGCTAATCACTGGTTGGTTCCCGCTCCTACTGGAATAGAATCCCTTGATTCTTTTGCGTCTGTCACTAACACCCAGCACTTGCGAGTCTGAAGCACGTCACAGTCATTCATTACCGGAATCCTACTCGGAATACCACAGACAAGGTTAGACTTTCTGGATTCCCAAGATCCTACTCGGAACACCACAGACAAGGTTAGACTTTCCGGATCCTCATGAATGCCGCCATCTATCTAGCTTATACCACGAAGATTCTGTTGGGGAATCTAAGAGATACACATTCAAGCTCGGTTGCATGTAGAACGGAAGTGGTTGTCAGTCACGCGCGTTCATAGTTGAGAATGGTGATGAGCATCACATAATCATCACATTCATCATGTTCTTGGGTACGAATGAATATCTTGGAATAAGAATAAGAGAGATTTGAATAAAAGAAAATAGAATTGCATTAATACTTGAGGTACAGCAGAGCTCCACACCCTTAATCTATGGTGTGCAGAAACTCCACCGTTGAAAATACATAAGTAAAAGGTTCAGGCATGGCTGAATGGCCAGCCCCCATAATGTGATCAATAGCCTCTTAAGATGAAGAATAAAACAAAACTGAGACCAAAGATGTCTAATACAATAGTAAGAGGTCCTATATATACTAGACTAGTTACTAGGGTTTACATGAGTAAGTAATTGATGTATACATCCACTTCCGGGGCCCACTTGGTGTATGCTTGGGCTGAGCTTGATCAATCCACGAGCTGAGGCTTCTCTTGGAGTTGAACTCCGAGTTATGACGTGTTTTAGGCGTTCAACTCCGGATCATGACGTTTTTCTGGCGTTTAACTCCAGACTGCAGCATGTACTTGGCGTTCAACGCCAAGTTACGTCGTCAATTTCCGAATAAAGTATGGACTATTATATATTGCTGGAAAGCCCTGGATGTCTAATTTCCAACGCCGTTGAGAGGGGGCCATTTGAAGTTCTGTAGCTCCAGAAAATCCATTACGAGTGCAGAGAGGTCAGATTCCAACAGCATCAGCAGTCCTTTTTCAGAGTTTTGCTCAAGTCCCTCAATTTCAGCCAGAAATTACCTGAAATCACAGAAAAACACACAAACTCATAGTAAAGTCCAGAAATGTGAATTTAACATAAAAACTAATGAAAACATCCCTAAAAGTAGCTTGAACTTACTAAAAACTACCTAAAAACAATGCCAAAAAGCGTATAAATTATCCGCTCATCACAACACCAAACTTAAATTGTTGCTTGTCCCCAAGCAACTGAAAATCAATTAGGATAAAAAGAAGAGAATATACTATAAATTCCAGAATATCAATGAATATTAATTATAATTAGATAAGCGGGACTTGTAGCTTTTTGCTTCTGAACAGTTTTGGCATCTCACTTTTTTCTTTGAAGTTTAGAATGATTGGCTTCTCTAGGAACTTAGAATTTCGGATGGTGTTATTGATTCTCCCAGTTAAGTATGTTGATTCTTGAACACAGCTACTTATGAGTCTTGGCTGTGGCCCTAAGCACTTTGTTTTCCAGTATTACCACCGGATACATAAATGCCACAGACACATAACTGGGTGAACCTTTTCAGATTGTGACTCAGCTTTGCTAGAGTCCCCAATTAGTGGTGTCCAGAGCTCTTAAGCACACTCTTTTGCTTTGGATCACGACTTTAACCACTCAGTCTCAAGCTTTTCACTTGGACCTTCATGACACAAGCACATGGTTAGGGACAGCTTGGTTTAGCCGCTTAGGCCTGGATTTTATTTCCTTGGATCCTTTTTACCCTTGCCTTTTGGTTTTAAGGGCTATTGGCTTTTTCTACTGCTCCTTCTTTTTCTTTCTAATTTTTTTTCGCCAAAAAATTTTTTTTTTTCGCCATTCACTGCTTTTTCTTGCTTCAAGAATCAATTTCATGATTTTTCAGATCATCAATAACATTTCTGTTTTGTTCATCACTCTTTCAAGAGCCAACAATTTTAACATTCATAAACAACAAGATCAAAAGACATATGCACTGTTCAAGCATTCATTCAGAAAACAAAAGTATTGTCACCACATCAATATAATTAAATTAAATTTCAAGGATAAATTCGAAATTCATGTACTTCTTGTTCTTTTGAATTAAAACATTTTTCATTTAAGAGAGGTGAAGGATTAATGGATTTTATTCATAGCTTTAAGGCATGGTTACACACTAATGATCATGAAATAAAGACACAAAACATAGATAAAAACCGAAAATAGAAAGACATAAGAACAAGGAATGAGTCCACCTTAGTAGCGTCTTCTTCTTGAAGGACCAATGATGTTCTTAAGCATTTCTATGTCCCTTCCTTGCCTTTGTTGCTCCTCCCTCATTGCTCTTTGATCTTCTCTTATTTCATGGAGAATGATGGAGTGCTCATGATGTTCCACCCTTAGTTGTTCAACATTGTGGCTCAAACCTTCTAAGGAAGTGTTGAGTTGTTCCCAATAGTTGTTTGGAGGAAAGTGTATCCCTTGAGGCATCTCAGGGATTTCTTGATGATGAGCTTCCTCATGCACCTCTTGAGAACCGTGAGGGGTCTCTCTTGCTTGCTCCATCCTCTTCTTGGTGATGGGCTTGTCCTCTTCAATGGAGATGTCTCCTTCTATGATAACTCCAGCTGAGTAACATAGATGGCAAATAAGGTGAGGAAAAGCTAGCCGTGCCATGGGTGAGGGCTTGTCGGCTATTTTGTAGATTTCATTGAAGATGACCTCATGAACTTCTACTTCCTCTCCAATCATGATGGCCCGATCCACAGTAACTTCAGATCGGTTGCTAGTAGGAATGATAGAGCATTGAATGAACTCCAACCATCCTCTAGCTATGGGCTTGAGGTCCAGTCTTCTTAGTTGGACTGGCTTGCCTTTGGAGTCTCTCTTCCATTGAGCTCCTTCCACACAAATGTCCATAAGGACTTGGTCCAACCTTTGATCAAAGTTGACCCTTCTAGTGTAGGGGCGTTCATCTCCTTGCATCATAGGTAAGTGAAATGCCAACCTCACATTTTCCGGACTAAAATCTAAGTATTTCCCCCGAACCATTCTGAGATAGTTCTTTGGACTCGGGTTCATCCCTTGATCATGGTTCCTAGTGATCCATGCATTGGCATAGAACTCTTGAACCATTAAGATTTCGACTTGTTGCATGGGGTTGGTTAGGACTTCCCAACCTCTTCTTCGGACTTCATGTCGGATCTCCGGATACTCATTTTTCTTGAGTTTGAAAGGGACCTCAGGGATCACCTTCTTCTTTGCCACAACATCATAGAAGTGGTCTTGATGGCTCTTGGAGATGAATCTTTCCATCTCCCATGACTCGGAGGTGGAAGCTTTTGTCTTCCCTTTTCCTTTTCTAGAGGATACTCCGGCCTTAGGTGCCATTGATGGTAATGGAAAAACAAAAAGCTTATGCTTTTACCACACCAAACTTAAAATATTGCTCGCCCTCGAGCAAGATAAGAAAGAAGAGAAGAAGAAGAAGAAGAAAATATGGTAGAGAGGGAGAGAGGTGGGTTCGGCTAAGTGAGAGAAGAGGGGGTTGTGTTGTGTGAAAATGAAGGAGAATGGAAGGGTATTTATAGGGAGAGGGGGTAGTGTGTATTCAGCCATTTAGGGTGGGAATGGGTGGGAAATTGGTTTTGAATTTTTGAAGGTAGGTGGGGTTTATGGGGAAGAGTGGATGGATGTTAGTGGTGAATGGGGTAATTGGGAAGAGGAATTGAGGTGATTGGTGAGGAATGTTGGAAAGTGTGGCATGGGGAATAGGAGAGTGTGATTAGGATTAAAAGGTAAGGTGGGAATATGTTAGGTGGGGATCCTGTGGGGTCCACAGATCCTGAGGTGATCCTGTGGGGTCCACAGATCCTGAGATGTCAAGGAATTCCATCCCTGCACCAAATAGGCATGTAAAATGCCTTCGTGCATCATTCTAGCGTTAAAACGCCCATTGGTGCACATTTTGGGCATTCAACGCCCATGTAAAGCATGTTTCTGGCGTTGAACGCCAGTTTCATGCTTGTTACTGGCATTCAGCGCCAGTTTTTCCTCTCTGGGCACATTCCTGGCGTTCAGCGCCAGAATGTTGCTTGTTTCTGGCGTTCAGCGCCAGAATGATGCTCTGTTCTGGCGTTGAACGCCAGCCAGATGCATCTTACTGGCGTTGAACGCCAGCCTGTGCGTCCTCCAGGGTGTGAATTTTTTCTTCTGCTGTTTTTTATTCTGTTTTTAATTTTTATGATTTTTTCGTGACTCCTCATGATCATGTACCTAATAAAACATAAAATAACAATAACATAGAATAAAATAAAATTAGATAAATAAAATTGGGTTGCCTCCCAACAGGCGCTTCTTTAATGTCAATAGCTTGACAGTGGCTCTCATGGAGCCACAAGGTGATCAGGTCAATATTGTATAGTTGCCAACACCAAACTTAGAGTTTGGATATGGGATCTTAACACCAAACTTAGAGTTTGGTTGTGGCCTCACAACACCAAACTTAGAGTTTGACTGTGTGGGCTCTTCTTGACTCTGAACTGAGAGAAGCTCTTCATGCTTACTCTCTTTTGTCACAGAGGAATGGCCATGTGCCTTAAACACAAGGTAGTCCCCATTCAATTGAAGGACTAACTCACCTCTATTGACATCTATCACAGCTCCTGTTGTGGCTAGGAAAGGTCTTCCAAGGATGATGCAATCATCCTCTTCCTTCCTAGTGTCTAAGATTATGAAATCGGCAGGGATGTAAAGGCCTTCAACCTTTACTAGCACGTCCTCTACTATTCCATAAGCCTGTCTCAATGACTTGTCTGCCAGTTGTAATGAGAACAAGGCAGGTTGTACCTCAATGATCCCCAGCTTCTCCATTACAGAGAGTGGCATTAGATTTATCCCTGACCCCAGATCACACAGAGCTTTTTCAAAGATCATGGTGCCTATGGTACAGGGTATTAAGAACTTGCCAGGATCTTGTTTCTTTTGAGGTAGAATTTTCTGAATCCAAGTATCCAGTTCATTAATGAGCAAGGGAGGTTCACTTTCCCAAGTCTCATTACCAAATAACTTGGCATTCAGCTTCATGATAGCTCCTAAATATTGAGCAACTTGCTCTCCAGTTACATCTTCATCCTCTTCAGAGGATGAATAGTCTTCAGAGCTCATGAATGGCAGAAGGAGATTTAATGGAATCTCTATGGTCTCTGTATGAGCCTCAGATTCCCCTGGATCCTTAATAGGAAACTCCTTCTTGCTTGAGGAACGTCCCAGGAGGTCTTCCTCACTAGGATTTTCGTCCTCCTCCTCCCTTGTGCATTCGGCCATATTGACTACGTCAATGGCTTTGCACTCTCCTTTTGGATTCTCTTCTGTATTGCTTGGGAGAATACTGGGAGGAGTTTCAATGACTTTCTTACTCAGCTGGCCCACTTGTGCCTCCAGATTTCTAATAGAGGATCTTGTTTCACTCATGAAACTGAAATTGGCCTTTGACAGATCAGAGACTATATTGGCTAAATTAGAAGTATTTTGTTTAGAATTTTCTGTCTGTTGCTGAGAAGATGATGGATATGGCTTACTATTGTTCAGCCTGTTGCGTCCACCATTGTTAAAGCCTTGTTGAGGCTTTTGTTGATCCTTCCATGAGAAATTTGGATGATTTCTCCATGATGAGTTATAGGTGTTTCCATAAGGTTCACCCATGTAATTAACCTCTGCCATGGCAGGGTTCTCAGGATCATAAGCTTCTTCAGAAGCTGCCTCTCTAATACTGTTGGATGCATGTTGCCATCCATTCAGATTTTGAGAGATCATGTTGACCTGTTGAGTCAACACTTTGTTCTGAGCCAATATGGCATTCAGAGTATCAATTTCAAGAACTCCTTTCTTCTGAGGTATCCCATTGTTCACGGAATTCCTCTCAGAAGTGTACATGAACTGGTTATTTGCAACCATGTCAATGAGTTCTTGAGCCTCTTCAGGCGTTTTCTTCAGGTGAATAGATCCACCTGCAGAATGGTCCAATGACATTTTCGAAAATTCAGAGAGACCATAATAGAATATATCTAATATGGTCCATTCTGAAAACATGTCAGATGGACATCTTTTGGTCAGCTGTTTGTATCTTTCCCAAGCTTCATAGAGGGATTCACCATCTTTTTGTTTGAAGGTTTGAACATCTACTCTCAGCTTGCTCAGCTTTTGAGGAGGAAAGAATTTATCCAAAAAGGCAGTGACCAGCTTATCCCATGAGTCCAGGCTATCCTTGGGTTGTGAATCCAACCATACTCTAGCTCTGTCTCTTACAGCAAAAGGGAAAAGCATGAGTCTGTAGACTTCAGGATCAACCCCATTCGTCTTTACAGTCTCACAGATCTGCAAGAACTCAGTTAAAAACTGATAAGGATCTTCAGATGGAAGTCCATAAAACTTGCAGTTTTGTTGCATTAAAGCAACTAGTTGAGGCTTAAGCTCAAAATTATTGGCTCCAATGGCAGGAATAGAGATGCTTCTTCCATCAAACTTAGATGTTGGCTTTGTGAAGTCACCAAGCATTCTCCTTGCATTATTATTATTTTCGGCTGCCATCTCCTTCTCTTGTTCGAAAATTTCTGAAAGGTTGTTTCTGGATTGTTGTAATTTAGCTTCTCTTAATTTTCTCTTCAGAGTCCTTTCAGGTTCTGGATCAATTTCAACAAGAGTGCCTTTATCCTTGTTCCTGCTCATATGAAAGAGAAGAAAACAAGAAAAGAAGAGGAATCCTCTATGTCACAGTATAGAGATTCCTTTGTGTTAGTAGAAGAAAAAAGGGGTAGAAGAATGAAGAAGGAGATTCGGATTTTTGGATGAAGAGAGGTGAAGAGAAGTGTTAGTAATTAAATAATTAAATAGAAGAAGAAAAGAGAAGAGAAATTTCGAAAATAATTTTGAAAAAAGAGGTTAGTAATTTTCGAAAATTCAAAATAAAATATAATTGAAATTAAAATTTAAAACAATTAATTAATTAAAAAGAATTTTTGAAAAAGGGGTGAGATATTTTCGAAAATTAGAGAGGGAAAAGTAGTTAGGTGGTTTTGAAAAAGATAAGAAACAAACAAAAAGTTAGTTAGTTGATTGAAAAAGATTTGAAATCAAATTTTTTTTAAAAAGATAAGAAGATAAGAAGTTATATAAGATATTTTGAAATCAAATTTTGAAAAAGATAGAATTTTGAAAAAGATAAGATAAAAGATCTAATTTTTAAAATGACTTGACTAACAAGGAACTACAAGATAAGATTCTAGAACTTAAAGATTGAACCTTTCTTAACAAGAAAGTAACAAACTTCAAATTTTTGAACCAATCACATTAATTGTTAGCTAATTTTCGAAAATATGATATAAAGATAAGAAAAAGATTTTGAAAATATTTTGAAAAAGATTTTTTTTTTTGAAATTTTCGAAAATAATAAAAAAAATTGAAAAAGATATGATTTTGAAAAAGATTTTGAAAAGATAAGATTTTTAAAATTGAAATTTTGACTTGACTTGTAAGAAACAACTAATTTTTTTTTTAATTTTTGACCAAGTCAACCCAAAATTTCGAAAATTTGGAGGGAAATAAGGAAAAGATATTTTTTTGATTTTTGAATTTTTTAATTATGAGAGAGAAAAACAACAAAAATGCTCAATGCATGAAATTTTTAGATCAAAACAATGAATGCATGCAAGAATGCTATGAATGTCAAGATGAACACCAAGAACACTTTGAAGATCATGATGAACATCAAGAACATATTTTTGAAAAATTTTTGATGCAAAGAAAACATGCAAGACACCAAACTTAGAAATCTTTAATGCATGGACTCTAACAAACAAAAAATGCATATGAAAAACAACAAACAACACAAAACAAGAAAACATCAAGATCAAACAAGAGGACTTATCAAGAACAACTTGAAGATCATGAAGAACACTATGAATGCATGGGATTTTTGAAAAATGCAAGAAAAATTTTTAAAAGCATGCAATTGACACCAAACTTAAAAATTGACTCAAGACTCAAACAAGGAACACAAAATATTTTTGGATTTTATGATTTTCTAATTTTTTTGGATTTTTATTAAATTTTTTCGAAAATAAAGTTTGGAAAACGAAAAATAAAAGAAAAATTTTGAAAAAGATTTTTGAAAAGAAAATTACCTAATCTGAGCAACAAGATGAACCGTCAGTTGTCCATACTCGAACAATCCCCGGCAACGGCGCCAAAAACTTGGTGGACGAAATTGTGATCCATATTCTTTGTACTTGTATGAAATCATTATTATGGCACCAGTTGAATTCACAACTCCGTTCAACTAACCAGCAAGTGTACTGGGTCGTCCAAGTAATAAACCTTACGCAAGTAAGGGTCGATCCCACAGAGATTGTTGGTATGAAGCAAGCTATGGTCACCTTGTAAATCTCAGTTAGGCAGATTAAATTGGTTTATGGTTTCGAAAATAGAAATAAGAAAATAGAAATAATAAAAGGGATAGAATACTTATGCAGATTCATTGGTGGGAATTTCAGATAAGCGAATGGAGATACTGTATGGCTCAAGGACGCCTACTTTCCTACTGCTTCAACTCAATCCTTCTTACTCCTTTCCATGGCAAGCTGTGTATAGGGGTTCACCGTTCGACGATGGCTACTTTTAATCCTCTCGGGAAAATGGTCCTCTGCGGCTGTCACTCGCATGGCTAATCGTCTGGAGGCATCACACTGGCCGAAGGCTACATCCCATCCTCGTAGTGAAAACTACGCTCACGCGCTCTGTCACAGCACGGCTAATCACTGGTTGGTTCCCGCTTTTACTGGAATAGAATCCCTTGATTCTTTTGCGTCTGTCACTAACGCCCAGCACTTGCGAGTCTGAAGCACGTCACAGTCATTCATTACCGGAATCCTACTCGGAATACCACAGACAAGGTTAGACTTTCCGGATTCCCAGGATCCTACTCGAAACACCACAGACAAGGTTAGACTTTTCGGATCCTCATGAATGCCGCCATCTATCTAGCTTATACCACGAAGATTCTGTTGGAGAATCTAAGAGATACACATTCAAGCTCGGTTGCATGTAGAACGGAAGTGGTTGTCAGTCACGCGCGTTCATAGTTGAGAATGGTGATGAGCGTCACATAATCATCACATTCATCATGTTCTTGGGTACGAATGAATATCTTGGAATAAGAATAAGAGAGATTTGAATAAAAGAAAATAGAATTGCATTAATACTTGAGGTACAGCAGAGCTCCACACCCTTAATCTATGGTGTGCAGAAACTCCACCGTTGAAAATACATAAGTAAAAGGTTCAGGCATGGCCGAATGGCCAGCCCCCATAATGTGATCAATAGCCTCTTAAGATGAAGAATAAAACAAAACTGAGACCAAAGATGTCTAATACAATAGTAAGAGGTCCTATATATACTAGACTAGCTACTAGGGTTTACATGAGTAAGTAATTGATGTATAAATCCACTTCCGGGGCCCACTTGGTCTATGCTTGGGCTGAGCTTGATCAATCCACGAGCTGAGGCTTCTCTTGGAGTTGAACTCCGAGTTATGACGTGTTTTGGGCGTTCAACTCCGGATCATGACGTTTTTCTGGCGTTTAACTCCAGACTGCAGCATGTACTTGGCGTTCAACGCCAAGTTACGTCATCAATTTCCGAATAAAGTATGGACTATTATATATTTCTGGAAAGCCCTAGATGTCTACTTTCCAACGCCGTTAAGAGCGCTCCATTTGGAGTTCTGTAGTTCCAGAAAATCCATTTCGAGTGCAGGGAGGTCCGATTCCAACAGCATCAGCAGTCCTTTTTCAGAGTTTTGCTCAAGTCCCTCAATTTCAGCCAGCAATTACCTGAAATCACAGAAAAACACACAAACTCATAGTAAAGTCCAGAAATGTGAATTTAACATAAAAACTAATGAAAACATCCCTAAAAGTAGCTTGAACTTACTAAAAACTACCTAAAAACAATGCCAAAAAGCGTATAAATTATCCGCTCATCAACCACTCACATCCATCCACTCTTCCCCATAAACCCCACCTACCTTCAAAATTCAAAAACATTTTCCCACCCAATCCCACCCTATATGGCCGAAACTTCACTCTCTCCTCTCCCTATAAATACCCTTCCATTCTACTTCATTTTCACACAACACAACCCCCTCTTCTCCCACTTGGCCGAACCAACACTTCCCCTTCTCCTCCATATTTTCTTCTTCTTCTTCTTCTCTTCTTTCTTCTCTTGCTCGAGGGCGAGCAATATTTTAAGTTTGGTTTGGTAAAAGCATAAGCTTTTTGTTTTTCCATTACCATCAATGGCACCTAAGGCCGGAGAATCCTCTAGAAAAGGAAAAGGGAAGACAAAAGCTTCCACCTCCGAGTCATGGGAGATGGAAAGATTCATCTCCAAGAGCCATCAAGACCACTTCTATGATGTTGTGGCAAAGAAGAAGGTGATCCCTGAGGTCCCTTTCAAGCTTAAGAAAAATGAGTATCCGGAAATCCGACATGAAATCCAAAAAAGAGGTTGGGAAGTCCTAACCAACCCCATGCAACAAGTCGGAATTTTAATGGTTCAAGAGTTCTATGCCAATGCATGGATCACTAGGAACCATGATCAAAGTATGAACCCGAGTCCAAAGAATTATCTCACAATGGTTCGGGGGAAATACTTAGATTTTAGTCCGGAAAATGTGAGGTTGGCTTTTCACTTGCCCATGATGCAAGGAGATGAACGCCCCTACACTAGAAGGGTCAACTTTAATCAAAGGTTGGACCAAGTCCTAATGGACATATGTGTGGAAGGAGCTCAATGGAAGAGAGACTCCAAAGGCAAGCCAGTCCAACTAAGAAGACTGGACCTCAAGCCTGTGGCTAGAGGATGGTTGGAGTTCATTCAACGCTCCATCATTCCCACTAGCAACCGATCTGAAGTTACTGTGGATTGGGCCATCATGATTCGTGGCATCATGATTGGAGAGGAAGTAGAAGTTCATGAGGTCATCTCCAATGAAATCTACAAAATAGCCGACAAGCCCTCACCCATGGCACGGCTAGCTTTTCCTCACCTTATTTGCCATCTATGTTACTCAGCTGGAGTTATCATAGAAGGAGACATCTCCATTGAAGAGGATAAGCCCATCACCAAGAAGAGGATGGAGCAAGCATGAGAGACCCTTCACGGTTCTCAAGAGATGCATGAGGAAGCTCATCATCAAGAAATCCCTGAGATGCCTCAAGGGATGCACTTTCCTCCCAACAACTATTGGGAACAACTCAACACTTCCCTAGAGGATTTGAGCCACAATGTTGAACAATTAAGGGTGGAACATCAAGAGCACTCCATCATTCTCCATGAAATAAGAGAATATCAAAGAGCAATGAGGGAAGAGCAACAAAGGCAAGGAAGGGACATAGAAGAGCTTAAGGACATTGTTGGTCCTTCAAGAAGAAGACGCCACTAAAGGTGGATTCATTCCTTGTTCTTTATTTCTTTCTGTTTTTGGTTTTTAATGTTGTGTTTATCTATGTTTTGTGTCTTTACTTCATGATCATTAGTATGTAACCATGTCTTAAAGCTATGAATAAATTCCATTAATCCTTCACCTCTCTTAAATGAAAAATGTTTTTAATTCAAAAGAACAAGAAGTACATAAATTTCGAAAATTGTCCTTGAATTTAATTTAATTATATTGATGTGGTGACAATACTTTTTGTTTTCTGAATGAATGATTGAACAGTGCATATGTCTTTTGATCTTGTTGTTTATGAATGTTAAAATTGTTGGCTCTTGAAAGAATGATGAACAAAGAGAAATGTTATTGATGATCTGAAAAATCATGAAATTGATTCTTGAAGCAAGAAAAAGCAGTGAATAGCAAAAGCTTGCGAAAAAAAAAGTGGCAAAAAAAATAGAAAGAAAAAGAAAAAGCAAGCAGAAAAAGCCAATAGCCCTTAAAACCAAAAGGCAAGGGTAAAAAGGATCCAAGGCTTTGAGCATCAATGGATAGGAGGGCCTAAGGAAATTAAATCCAGGTCTAAGCGGCTAAATCAAGCTGTCCCTAACCATGTGCTTGTGTCATGAAGGTTCAAGTGAAAAGCTTGAGACTGAGTGGTTAAAGTCGTGATCCAAAGCAAAAAGAGTGTGCTTAAGAGCTCTGGACACCACTAACTGGGGACTCTAGCAAAGCTAAGTCACAATCTGAAAAGGTTCACCCAGTTATGTGTCTGTGGCATTTATGTATCCGGTGGTAATACAGGAAAACAAAATGCTTAGGGCCACAGCCAAGACTCATAAGTAGCTGTGTTCAAGAATCAACATGCTTAACTAGGAAAATCAATAACACTATCTGAAATTCTAAGTTCCTAGAGAAGCCAATCATTCAAAACTTCAAAGGAAAAAGTGAGATGCCAAAACTATTCAGAAGCAAAAAGCTACAAGTCCCGCTCATCTAATTATAATTAATATTCATTGATATTTTGGAATTTATAGTATATTCTCTTCTTTTTATCCTATTTGATTTTCAGTTGCTTGGGGACAAACAACAATTTAAGTTTGGTGTTGTGATGAGCGGATAATTTATACGCTTTTTGGCATTGTTTTTAGGTAGTTTTTAGTAAGTTCAAGCTACTTTTAGGGATGTTTTCACTAGTTTTTATGTTAAATTCACATTTCAGGACTTTACTATGAGTTTGTGTGTTTTTCTGTGATTTCAGGTAAATTCTGGCTGAAATTGAGGGACTTGAGCTAAACTCTGAAAAAGGCTGACAAAAGGACTGCTGATGCTGTTGGAATCTGACCTCCCTGCACTCGAAATGGATTTTCTGGAGCTACAGAATTCCAATTGGCGCGTTCTTAACGGCGTTGGAAATTAGACATCCAGAGCTTTCCGGAAATATATAATAGTCCATACTTTATTCGGAAATTCACGACGTCACTTGGCGTTGAACGCCAAGTACATGCTGCTGTCTGGAGTTAAACGCCAGAAAAACGTCATGATCCGGAGGTGAACGCCCAAAACATGTCATAACTTGGAGTTCAACTCCAAGAGAAGCCTCAGCTCGTGGATAGATCAAGCTCAGCCCAACATACACCAAGTGGGCCCCGGAAGTGGATTTATGCATCAATTACTTACTCATGTAAACCCTAGGAGCTAGTTTATTATAAATAGAACTTTTTACTATCATATTATCATCCTGGATTGTATTTTGAATCCTGTGATCACATTTTGGGGGCTGGCCATTCGGCCATGCCTGAACCTTTCACTTATGTATTTTCAACGGTGGAGTTTCTGCACACCATAGATTAAGGGTGTGGAGCTCTGCTGTACCTCAAGTTTCAATACAATTATTATTACTTTCTATTCAATTCTCTTTTATTCTTATTCCAAGATATACGTTGCACAACACCTTGATGAATGTGATGATCCGTGACACTCATCATCATTCTCACCTATGAACGCGCGTGATTGACAACCACTTCCGTTCTACCTTAGGTCGGGCGCATATCTCTTAGATTCCCCAACAGAATCTTCGTGGTATAAGTTAGATAGATGGTGGCATTCATGAGGATCCGGAAGGTCTAAACCTTGTCTGTGGTATTCTGAGTAGGATTCTGGGATTGAATGACTGTGACGAGCTTCAAACTCCTGAAGGCTGGGCGTGATGACAAACGCACAAGAATAAAGGGATTCTATTCCAGCCTGATTGAGAACCGACAGATGATTAACCGTGCCGTGACAGAGCATAGGACCATTTTCACTGAGAGGATGGGATGTATCCATCGACAACGGTGATGCCCTACATACAGCTTGCCATGGAAAGGAGTAAGAAGGATTGGATGAAAGCACTGAGAAAGTAGAGATTCAAGAGGAGCACAGCATCTCCATACGCCTATCTGAAATTTCCACTATTGATTTACATAAGTATTTCTATCCCTTTTTATTTTCTATTTATTATTAATTATTCGAAAACCCATAAAACAATTTAATCTGCCTAACTGAGATTTACAAGGTGACCATAGCTTGCTTCATACCAACAATCTCCGTGGGATCGACCCTTACTCACGTAAGGTATTACTTGGACGACCCAATGCACTTGCTGGTTAGTTGTGCGAAGTTGTGAACCATGGTATTGGCATCATGTTTTTGGCGCCATTGCCAGGGAATGAAAAGCAATGAATTTTGCAAAATGGAATAACATATGAATAACAATTTCGTCCACCACTAATCTTGCCAAAGGTGAGGACTTGTCAGCCACCTTGTAGAGTTCTAGAGGTATGATTTCATGAACTTCTACTTCCTCTCCAATCATGATACTATAGATCATGATGGCCCGATCCACAGTTACCTCAGACCGATTGCTAGTGGGAATGATAGAGCGTTGGATGAACTCCAACCATCCTCTAGCCACAGGCTTAAGATCCGGTCTTCTCAATTGAACCGGGTTGCCTCTTGAGTCTCTTTTCCATTGAGCTCCTTCTACACATATGTCCATGAGGACTTGGTCCAACCTTTGATCAAAGTTGACCCTTCTAGTGTAAGGGCGTGCGTTTTCTTCCATCATTGGCAAGTTGAATGCTAGCCTCACGTTTTCCGAACTGAAATCTAAGTATTTCCCCTGAACCATTGTAAGCCAATTCTTTGGGTTTGGTTTCATACTTTTATCATGGTTCCTAGTGATCCATGCATTTGCATAGAACTCTTGAACCATTAAGATTCCGACTTGTTGAATAGGGTTGGCAAGAACTTCCTAACCTCTTCTTCGGATCTCTTGTCGGATCTCCGGATATTCGCCCTTTTTGAGCCTAAAAGGGACCTCGGGGATCACCTTCTTCTTGGCCACAACTTCATAGAAGTGGTCTTAATGGACCTTTGAGATGAATCTCTCCATCTCTCATGACTCAGAGGTAGAGGCAGATGCCTTCCCTTTCCTCTTTCTAGAGGCTTCTCTGGCCTTAGGTGCCATAAATGGTTATGGAAAAACAAAAAGCAATGCTTTTACCATACCAAACTTAAAATATTTGCTCGTCCCTGAGCAAAAGAAGAAAGAAAGATGTAGAAGAAGAAGAAAATGTAGGAGATGGAGGGTGTATAGGGTTCGGCCAAGGGGATGGGAAGGTATGTGTGATGTGTGAAAATGAAGGAGATGAGAGGGGCATTTATAGGAAAAGGGAAGGATAGTGGCCGAAAGGTTTGGGTGGGTTTGGGAGGGAAATGGTTTTGAATTTTGAAGGTGGGTGGGGGTTTTTGGGGAAGAGTTAAGGAAGTGATTGGTGAAGGGTATTTAGGGAAGAGATATGGAAGTGATTGGTGAAGGGTATTTGGTGAAGAGTGTTCTGGAAAGGTGTGAAGAGGATAGAGAGTGAGTTGAGGTTGGTGGGGATCCTGTGGGGTCCATAGATCCTGAGGGGTCAAGGAATTCTCTTCCCTGCTCCAATTGGGTGTTCAAAACGCCTTAGAGTGCAATTTTGGCGTTTAAACGCTAGTTTGCTGCCCTGTTCTGGCATTTAAACGCCAGCTTTCCTTCCTGTTCTAGGGCCTAAACGCCAGTTTGTTGCCCTGTTTTGGCGTTTAAACGCCAGTCTGGTGCCCTATTCTGGCGTTTAAACGCCCAGAAAAGTGCCAGAATGGGCGTTTAAACGCCCATTTTGCTACCCTTACTGGCGTTTAAACATCAGTAAGTCTTTCCTCCAGGGTGTGCTATTTTCAATGCTATTTTTGATTTTTTCCTTTATTTTTGTAATTGTCTTTGTAACTTCACATGATCATAAACCTAAAAGAAAACAAAATAATATAGATAAAATTAAAATAAAATTGGGTTGCCTCCCAATAAGCACTTCTTTAATGTCAATAGCTTGACAGTGAGCTCTCATGGAGACTCACAGATGATCAGAGAATGGTTGAGATCTCTCAACACCAAACTTAGAGTTTGGTTGTGGCCTCCCAACGCCAAACTTAGAGTTTGACTGTGGGGGCTCTGTTTGACTCTGTATTGGGAGAAGCTCTTCATGCTTACACTCCATGGTTACAGATGGGGAACCTTGAGTCTTTACTACAAGGCATTCTTCATTCACATGAAGGATCAACTCTCCTCTGTCAACATCAATTACATCTCTTGCTGTGGCTACGAAGGGTCTTCCAAGGATGATGGATTCATCCTCATCCCTCCTAGTGTCAAGGATTATGAAATCAGCAGGGAACTAAAGGCCTTCAACCTTCACTAGCACGTCCTCTACTAGTCCATAAGCCTTTTTCATAGATTTATCTGCCATCTCCAATGAGAATTCGGCAGCCTGTACCTCATAGATTCCCAGTTTCTCCATTACAGAGAGTGGCATCATGTTTATCCCTAACCCCAGGTCACACAGAGCTTTTTCAAAGGTCATGGTGCCTATGGTATAGGGTATTAAGAATTTACCAGGATCGTATTTCTTTTGAGGTAAATTTTGCTGAACTGACGTATTCAGTTCATTGGCGAGCAAGGGAGGCTCTTCCTCCCGAGTCTCATTACCAAACAGCTTGGCATTCAGCTTCATGATTGCTCCTAAATATTGGGTAACTTGCCCTTCAACAATGTCTTCATCCTCTTCAGAAGATGAATAGTCATCAGAGCTCATGAATGGTAAAAGGAGGTCCACGGGAATCTCTTTGGTCTCTGTATGAGCCTCAGATTCCTTTGGTTCCTCATTAGGGGATTCCGTACTGACCATTGGACGTCCCCTGAGGTCTTCCTCATTGGGATTCACATCCTCTTCCTCCTCTAAGGTTTCGGCCATGTTGATTATATCAATGGCCTTGCACTCTCCTTTGGGATTCTCTTCTGTATTGCTTGGGAGAGTGCTAGGAGGAGTTTCAGTAACCCTTTTACTCAGTTGGCCCACTTGTGCCTTCAAATTTCTAATGGAGGATCTTGTTTCAGTCATGAAACTAAGAGTGGCCTTAGATAGATCAGAGACTATGTTTGCTAAGCTAGAAGGATTCTGCTCAGAATGCTTTGTCTGTTGCTGAGATGATGATGGGAAGGGTTTGCTATTGCTAAACATGTTTCTTCCACCATTGTTATTATTGAAGCCTTGCTTCTGTTGATCCTTCCATGAAAAATTTAGATGATTTTTCCATGAAGGATTATAGGTGTTGCCAAATGCTTCACCCATGTAATTCACCTCTGCCATTGCAGGGTTCTCGGGATCATAAGCTTCTTCTTCAGAAGATGCTTCTTTAGTACTGTTGGATACATTTTTCAATCCATTCAAACTCTGAGAGATCATATTGACTTGTTAGATCAATATTTTGTTCTGAGCTAGTATGGCATTCAGAGCATCAATTTCAAGAACTCCTCTCTTTTGAGGCGTCCCATTACTCACAGGATTCCTCTCAGAGGTATACATGAACTAGTTATTTGCAAACATTTCAATAAGTTCCTGAGTTTCTGCAGGTGTTTTCTTTAGGTGAATGGATCCACCTACAAAGTGGTCCAATGACATCTTGGAAAATTCAGACAGACTATCATAGAATATATCTAATGTGGTCCATTCTGAAAGCAAGTCAGAAGGACACTTTTTGGTCAGTTGCTTGTATCTTTCCCAAGCTTCATAGAGGGACTCACTATCTTTTTGTCTGAAGGTCTGAACATCCACTCTAAGCTTGCTCAGCTTTTGAGGAGGAAAGAACTTGGCTAAGAAAGCCGTGACCAGCTTATCCCAAGAGTCCAGGCTATCTCTAGGTTGTGAGTCCAACCATGTTCTAGCTCTGTCTCTTACAGTAAAAGGGAAAAGCATAAGCTTGTAGACTTCAGGGTCAACTCCATTGGTCTTAACAGTATCACAGATCTGCAAGAACTCAGTTAAGAACTGATAAGGGTCTTCTTATGGAAGTCCATGAAACTTGCAGTTCTGTTGTAGTAGAGAAACTAATTGAGGCTTTAGCTCAAAATTGTTTGCTCCTATGGCAGGGATTGAGATGCTTCTTCCATAGAAGTTGGAAGTAGGTGTAGTAAAATCACCAAGCATCTTCCTTGCATTGTTGTTTGGTTTGGCCATAATTGTTTCTTTTTCTGCTTCCTTTTCGAAAATTTCAGTGAGGTCCTCTTCAGAGTTTTGTGCTTTAGCTACTCTTAGCTTCCTCTTCAGAGTCCTTTTAGGTTCAGGATAAGCTTCAACAAGTATGCCTTTATCTTTGTTCATGCTCATATGAAAGAGAAGAAAACAAAGAAAATATGGAATCCTCTATGTCACAATATAGAGATTCCTTGAGGTGTCAGAGGAAAACAAGAATGGAAGGATGAGGTAGGTAAGGAAGAATTCAAACACACAAAGAGAGATGGAGTTCGAATTGACAATGGAGGAGGAATGTTAGTGTTTAAATAGAAAAAGATAAGAGAAGGGGAGAATTTTCGAAAAAAAGAATAAATATAAAATAAATTTTTGAAAAAATTAGTTATGGTTTTGAAAAAGATAAGAAATAGTAAAACAAACAAAAAGTCAATTAGTTAGTTGAAAACGATTTGAAAATCAATTTTGAAAAGATAAGAAGTTAGAAAAGATTTTGAAATTGATTTTGAAAAAGATATGATTTCAAAAAGATATGTTTGAAAAGATATGATTGAAATTTATTTTGAAAAAAGATTTGAAAAGGAAATTAAAAAGATTTGATTTTTTTGAAAAATATATGTTTGAAAAGATATGATTTTGAAAAAGATATGATTGAAAATATTTGATTTGAAAAAGATTTGATTTTGAAAAAAAATATGAAGATTTAAAAAAGATTTGATTTGAAAACAAAATTCCTCTCCTTGTGTCATCCTGGCATTAAACACCTAGGAGCTACATGTTTTGGGCGTTTAACGCCTAATTGCTGCATGATTTGGGCATTTAAATGCCCAGCCAGGTACCCTGGCTGGCGTTTAAATGCCAGTTTTCTTTCTTTACTGTGCGTTTTGAACGCCCAGATTTTTCTCTGTAATTTCTCTGCTTTATGTTCTTGGATCTTCATTTTGCTAAATCCTTTATTCAAGAAGATATGTTTTCAATTTTGAAAAACAACAAAATGAGTCGAAACATATAATTCTTGGATCAAAACACAAGATATATGCTAGAACATTATGAACATCAAGATGAACACCAAGAACAATCTTGAAGATCAAGATGAACATCAAGAACTCAGTTTTCTTAATGAAAGAAAATATGGAGGACACCAAACTTAGAACTTTCTCATGTTTGGGCCATATGAATGCAAGAATGCATATGTAGAACATCATGCAGTGCAAATCATTAAATCATGAAGATAAAACAAGGCAATTCATCAAGAACAACTTGAAGATAATCAAAACACAATGCATGTGTTTCGAGAATTGCAAGACAATTAAAATCATGCAATTGACACCAAACTTAAAATTTGGCCCTAGATTCAAATAAGAACCATGAAATATTTTTGAGTTTTTATGATTTTATTAATTTTTTTTGGATTTTTCAAAAATAATTTTGGAAACACGAAAACAAAAATAAATAAAAAACTTTTGAAAGATTTTTGAAAGCTTTTTGAATAGAAAATAAAAATTACCTAATCTGAGCAACAAGATGAATCGTCAGTTGTCCAAACTCAAACAATCCCCGGCAACTGCACCAAAAACTTGGTGTACAAAATTATGATACACAATGGCGCCAACAACTTGGTACGCACAATTGTAATCTCAACTCTTTTTCACAACTTCACACAAGTAACCAACAAGTGCACTGGGTCGTCCAAGTAATAAACCTTACGTGAGTAAGGGTCGATCCCACGAAGATTGTCGGCTTGAAGCAAGCTATGGTCACCTTGTAAATCTCAGCCAGGCGGATTCAAATGGTTATGGAGTTTTAATAATTAAAAAGATAAATAAAACATAAAGTAAAGATAGAGATACTTATGTAATTCATTGGTGAGAATTTCAAATAAGTGCATAGAGATGCTTTGTTCCTGTTGGATCTTTGCTTTCCTACTGTCTTCATCCAATCCTTCATACACCTTTCCATGGCAAGCTGTATGTTGGGCATCACCGTTGTCAATGGCTACTTCCCGTCCTCTCAGTGAAAATGGTCCAAATGCGCTGTCACCGCACGGCTAATCATCTGTCAGTTCTCAATCATATTGGAATAGAATCCAGTGATCCTTTTGCATCTGTCACTACGCCCAACACTCGCGAGTTTGAAGCTCGTCACAGTCATCCTTTCCCAGATCCTACTCGGAATACCACAGAAAAGGTTTATACTTTTCGAATCTCAAGAATGGCCGCCAATAATTCTAGCTTATACTATGAAGACTCCGATCTTTCGGAATGGAGGCTAAGAGAAATACGCTCGATCTAAGGTAGAACGGGAGTGGTTGTCAGGCACGCGTTCATAGGTTGAGAATAGTGATGAGTGTCACGGATCATCACATTCATCATGTTGAAGTGCAAGCAAATATCTTAGAATGGGAATAAGCATGAATTGAATAGAAAATAGTAGTACTTTGCATTAATACTCGAGGAACAGCAGAGCTCCACACCTTAATCTATGGTGTGTAGAAACTCCACCGTTGAAAATACATAAGAACAAGGTCTAGGCATGGCCGAATGGCCAGCCTCCCCAATGTCTAAGATTGCATAAACTGATCAAAGATAGATTCCAAGGTTCCAAGATTCCAAGATGAAAATACAATAGTAAAAGGTCCTATTTATAATGAAACTAGCTACTAGGGTTTACAAAAATAGGTAAATGATGCAAAAATCCACTACCGAGCCCACTTGGTGTGTGCTTGGGCTGAGCATTGAGCTTTACATGTGTAGAAGTCTTCCTTGGAGTTAAACATCAACTTTGGTGCCAGTTTGGGCGTTTAACTCCAACTTTTATGCCAGTTCTGGCGTTTTGACACCAGAAAAGGGTAGAGAGCTGGCATTTTGACACCATTTTATATCGTCAAAACTCGCGCAAAGTGTAGACTATTATATATTGCTGGAAAGCCCTGGATGTCTACTTTCCAACGCAATTGAGAGTGCGCCATTTGGAGTTCTGTAGCTCCAGAAAATTTACTTCGAGTGCAGGGAGGTCAAAATCTAACAGCATCTGCAGTCCTTTGTCAGCCTCTGAATCAGATTTTTGCTCAGGTCCCTCAATTTCAGCCAGAAAATACCTAAAATCATAGAAAAACACACACTCATAGTAAAGTCCAGAAATGTGAATTTTGCTTAAAAACTAATAAAAATATACTAAAAACTAACTAAATCATATTAAAAACTATATAAAAACAATGCTAAAAAGCGTATAAATTATCCGCTCATCAGACGGCGAGATATAATATTAGAGCATAAATAATGGAAGTTGTGCAAGAGTCTTCAAGGTAGAATCTTAGTCCTCAGTTATCCTTTTTTTTCTATGAAGCATATAGCAGTAGGCTACTTTTATTTACTTTTTTTTTTAATCACTGTTTAGTTTTGTTGTTTATTAAAGTGATTATGTATTCACTTTAATGTGTTAATTGGAAATTCTCTTGTGGATTGATCAGGGTGACACCGTCCAGATGAGATTTCAACCACCTCTAGGGAGGTACTTGGCTGCAGCTGCAGAGAATGTTGTTTCTATACTTGATGTGGAGACATAAGGATGCTGATATTCATTAAAGATTCGATTTCATTTTTATTATAATTAGTATTGATTCACTTTTTTATTTATTAAATTTGTGTAAAAGTAATAATAATAGAATTAGTTGTTGTTTCTAACGGGACGAAAAAGAAAAGAGCTTGATTCAGGACCACAAACTGTTATTGGAAGGCGTAATGAGTTGAAATAGAGCTGCTCTGATAAGTATGCTTTTATCACAATTTTAATGAATCAATGACTAATAGGTATGGTTGCACATTTTTTCATTTTGACTTTAAACCCTAAATCTCATGCCATGATTCTTCTAATAAGTCACTTGATAGCATGGTTTCTGTTGTAGACAAAAGTTCTAAACAGTTTGGAACTTCTTACATTAAGTTCATCTTTGTATAATTTTATTGAAACTAAACTTGGAACATGCTTTGATGATGAATATCTGAATTCTGGAGAGTTTATACAGCTTGAAAAACCCAAAAAGAAAAAAGTTCTAATGAATTGATTAAATTTTTGACTCTAGCCTCATGAAATTTTTATTATTATAATTTTTCAGTTTTATTGATAAGTTGTGTATTTTTTGTTATGTATTATTTGCAGATTTAGCATATGAGACAAGTTAAGCATGGATATAAAATATGCAAGTAGATTAACATCTTTTTAACAAATATTAATTACTATTTTGTTACGACAATTATTGTCAGACAAGAATTTTATTATTTTGTTGAGAATTATTGATAAATATGTATTTGAAATACTAATTGAATCTTTTAATATCTATTTTAATTACAACTTTATTATTAGTTATTGTCTTTTTATAAATTTTTTTATTGTGCACAAATTTATTTATTAATTAAAATAATACACATTTATGTACAAAAAGTTTTATTGTAAATTTTATTTTTTTTTGTATTTTTATTACAAAAGTAACTTTTTTTTTCAAAAAGGCAACTCTTTTATTAGTTGCATATTTTGAATATTAGACAACACTTGTATGGTTGCATATCCAAAAGAAAGAGCAACACTTGTATATGTTGCATATCCAAAAGAAAAAGCAACACTTGTATAGGTTGCATATCCAAAAGAAAAGGCAATACTTTAAAGGGTTGCATATTCAAAACTAATAGGCAACACTTCAAAGGATTGCAAATTCCAACTTATATGCAACACGTAAAAGAGTTGCATTTTATTGCAAATAGGCAACACTTTTTAGTAGTGATCAAAATACGAGAGAAGAGACAACACTGCAAAAGTGTTGTCTCAAATACACCTTTGAAGTGTTATTGTTTTTCAACTAAAGGCAACACTTACCAAGTGTTGCTCTCAAAAGCAACGCTTCTGAAACAAAAAAGTGTTGCCTTGATCTAAGGCAACGGCTGCATATGCAATGCCGCCCAAAACCATTGCTTTAGGTCCAAAAGTGTTGCCATAGATCAAAAGCAACCTTTTGTCAGCCTTTAGGCAACACTTTTTAAATGTTGACTCAACCTGAAAATGTTGTAGTGAGATTTAGGTGTATTCGAGAAGCAATTCGGTGTATTATAGAATTTATTCTTCTTTTCCCAAGAACTATCAGTGTACCTTATTTTAAATAGACAGAAACAAGAAAATTTATAGAGAAAATAGAAATTCGTATCAAATAAACAATTTACAACAAATTTATTAATTTCTATTCTGTCTTCCGAAAGAGATTATTTGATTAATGGGTCAAGGATATGAAATTTCTTTTTTTCAATATTCGCTATCCATATCCACCAATGCCACGCATAACAAACTCGGGCAAATATATGAAGTTTGGCCAGAGAGAACAATTTTTTAGTTTAATTGACACCTAATGTAAGAATTATTTAAGAAGCTTTATAAGTGAAAGCTTACAAATGGATGGGATGCAAGCTTTTTCTTGTCTAAAAACAGGATGTAGTCTTGATAGTCTTTAATTTGGAAGGGCTTGTTAGTTTTTTGGATGAATGAACTTGCCCTCATGACTCGACAATGCGGCATTCTGCAAAATTTGTATAATACACCGAAAGAAACAGTTACAACAAGCAATATATTTTTAAAATGCATCGAAATTTCAATGCACTATAGCTTACCACAATATCAGAGGGGAGACAGTATGAGTTTTTCAAATCTTTCAATTTTTTTGTTGTTCAGAATGTGACACATTGCCGAGACAACCTACGAAAACAAAAACCCAAACTTAATACATATATGGCACAACTCGTAAGAAAATCATTAATGTTATTCTAGTACTACCAGATTTTTTATATCTAATTTGGCTTTTAAACAATCAAAGTGCATTCTGGTTATTTCTAGGTGAGATTCATGCTTCAAATTAAAAATTGTCTCCAAATCATTAGAGCATCCATCATCACTAGTCTTGATATTTGTGACCCAATAAAAGCATTTCTCCTTAAAATTGTGTGTTATTTGCTTTTGCCTCATGGGAGTTTTTAACTTGTCAAGGAAGCTCAGTGTAGGCTACACCTTTTCTGGTGAGGGATTTTTTGCTTAGCATAATTTAATGCTACTATAACCCTAGTATTTATGACCTTAACCAACTCTTCCAATTCTTCTACCAATATTGGGTTGTCTTGAGCTTTTCTCTTGTCATCTGGTAGTTCACCCTCTTGAGTAAGTGTAGCTTCCTCACTTGATTGAGAGAAGCCAAAGGCTAAATGATGGTGTAGGAAAGTCATTCTTCAATGCAGCGTTGGCAACCAACATTATTCCATCATTCACGGCTTGAGTGGATGGATGACTTCATGGTGACGCAAAAAATAGTTTAAGAATACACAAAAAATATTGAAAAAGAATTTTAGTGAGTTGAACTTACACATTAGTAAGAGCTACTTCCTCATAAGATTCTTGTTAAGGTTGAGGACTGCAGGATTACAGAAAAAGAATTTAATTAATACAAGCAAATCAAATGCACATCAATTCACATGAAATACACTAAAATACGAACCAAATACACCACTATTTAAAAAGGCATGCAACTCAATAAAGCAACCACAAAATGACAACAGAAGTACTACAACAAATTTCTATAGGCTAGTTATAGCAAATGCATCAATAAAGTCCCTCAAATGGACAAAATCAATATTATGTTGCCTAGTTACAACAAAAAGGGGACAACAACACCAAGTGCACCTCAAACAAAAGCAATACACCGAAAGAGAACTAAATACACCGAAAATATTAGAAAAATAATTTAAGTAATACTTAGGCATTAGTAGTTTCTTCTTCAATATCTTCCTCTCGAGAAGACTTTTCAGCAGTTTATTGATTTTGGGGAGGGCTTGAGGCAGGTGTTTCCGAAGGAGGAGCACATACTTGAAGTGAAACTCTAAGGAAAACAAAAATGAAAAATTTGATATGGAGTAAGCATTCAGGTACAAATGATTAACTCAATGAATAGAATATTGAAAGTGAATTGGAAAACTCACATGTCCAGTGATTCTGATTGAGAATGAGTCTGTTTCCAAAGAACAATCATTTGTCCTTTAGGATTATCATCTATTATTCCTTCCTAAACAGGAGCTAGTTCATTCAATGATTCTTCTTGTTCTCTGAACCTGAAATATACCGAAACTATCTCACAACTATACCTCAATCATTCAATAAAAACACAACTTCTGTTGTATGAGAACTTACATAGTTATAATTTTTTTTTCTTTCCTTTTTTCCTTGCATGAAATCCAGGGTGTTTTTTTTCTAAAAAATATATGAAATCAGAAGTAGAATATGGTAACACAAGAATTAAAGAAATGCTAAGAGAAAAAAAAATTACATGTTATCACTTAGTTGATTTACACTGTTCTAATATCTTGTCTGTGTTTGAAACACAGCATCATTATCACTTGCCAACTTTACATGTGGCAATCTAAGGATAAAATAAACATTATTCAGTAAAACTAAAGTAATTACATAAGGTTTTAGGAAATTTTAGCAAAGAAAGAATTTCAGACATTAAATCTTACGCTTGCGAAGAATCATAGTGAGCTTTTGTGGAGTGGAGCCTAGTTTCTGGAATATCAGTGATTTTTTTCTGCATCTTGGAAAAGCAAACAATTATTAAGCAAAAAAACAAAATAAAATTGGAAAAATACACCGAAAAGTACCACATACTTTTGTGCAGGCTTATCATTTATTTTCTTCAATCTTGTTTTTCTTATTTCTTGCATTTTTTCACTTCTGTCGGTACATGCAAAAGATTTTGTTAATAAATAAAATTTTAATAAAAAAATATAGCATTACAATGATAGTTTTTGAATCTTACTCATTATTGTGATTCAGTTTTTCTTAGGGAGGATAAGTCCTTAGTAACATATTTCTTTTCTTTTAGATTCAATCCTGGAAAAGCAAATAATCCTCAGATAAATGTACACAATAAAATTGACAAAATACACCAAAAAGAAACACTTACTTTTTTGTAGAATTTTGATTTTTTTTTTCTTCAATCCTCTTTTTCTTATTTCCTCGCTTTCTTCACTTCTGACAATACACGCAAAAAATTATGTTAATAAATAAAATTTTGACGAAAAAATAAACATAGCATTACAATAATAGTTTTTTAATCTTACTCATCCTCAGATTTAGTTTCTTTTTCGGAAGATGAATCCTTAATAACGTGTTTCCTTTTTTTGGATTGCATCCTAAAAAAGCAACCAATCATCAAGCAAATAAACAGAATAAAATTGATAAAATACACCAAAAATTAATACGTACTTCTTTGCAGGGTTGTGAATTTTTTTCTTCAATCTTTTTTTTCTTATTTCCTCACTTTCTTCACTTCAAGCAATACATTTAAAAAATTATGTTAATAAATAAAATTTTGACGAAAAAGAAAAATATAGTATTTCAATGATAGTTTCTGAATCTTATCATCAGATTCACTTTCTTTCTCGGAAAATGAATCCTCAGTAACGTGCTTTCTTTTTTTGCGATTCCATCCTGAAAAAGGAAACAATCATCAAAAAAATAAACACAATAAAATGGTCAAAATACACCGAAAAAAAATACTTACTTCTTTGCTATTTTTTAGGTTGTTTTCTTCGTTTTGGTGTCTCCTCCGAATCATCTTCAGAATCATACTCGGATTCAGCAACACTTTCACTTTCCAAAGCAATAGTCTTCTTCTTTTCCTTATTTTCTTCCTTCCTTTTTACCTTTTTTTTTTCTTTTAGTTATCTTCTGAGCTGTTCTCTTTTTACGGTTTCCTAAAACAAAAAATATTTGTTTACACAATATATTTATAACAAATACACCAAAATTAAGAAGGCATTCTATTGAGTTACCATGTCATCATTGATCTCAGCTTTTATTCTTTCAAACAGCAACTCCTTGGTCCAATATTGGACCCACAGTGGTCCAGAAATTGTATCCATCGATCTATTTTTTGTGTCAATTCGTAAAAATATACAATCATTAGAGCAAAGAGGTAGCTATTAATAACATATTTCTTTTTCAATGTGTACTCTCTAATGTCCTTTATGACAAAGTTGAGCACATAATCTCCCCAAATTCCATTCACGTATTGTGTCCACGTGAAGAATGGGTGGCATGTAAACTGGAGAAAGTTTGTTTACCGTTATCGGCAACAAGAAGGACATCTGAATGTAGAGGATGAATGTCCTCTTGAATTTCAGCCGATTTTCCTCCCCATCAATACTTATCTCCATCATAGAGGTTGATAATTGCGACAAAGTCTTGCCTTGAAAGCTTCTAATAACTTCCGTATTCTCCTCACTAAGTTTTTGAAAGTTAATTTTGGCTGGATAGCATGGTTCTACAAAAGCAGCAAAAAATATTTCAATAACATAAAAATAATTTGATAATACACCGAAATTTGATTTTCACAATACATTATAAAATGAATTTTTATCAGATGCACTCAAGTGAAGGGCAGCTATTATATTTTCTAGGGTGATGTTGATTATACCATACTGTGTATTCAATTTGTTACGGAAGAGATCAAATGAATATGGCAATTCTTTCAAAAGCTTATGTGGCACATTCATAGCAGGGATATGCATCAAGCCACCAAATCCCAATTCTTGAACAATGACTTTCATGTTATTGTTCATGTTGTGAAAATTATTATGAGTGGATCTTGTAGAACATCTCAAATAATAATTTTTCTGTAAATAAATCAGAATCATATAAATAAACTATATTTATACAAAATAATTTGAGTTGTTCAAACATATATATGCTTACATTATATTTTGGTACTTCTTTTTTTTGCTATTTTTGTAAGGAATAATAAAAAGGTTAATAGGTAACAAGAGCACCAAGTGCACCTCAATTCACATGAAATACACTGAAAGATAAACAAAATACACCAAAATGTAAACCAAAATATACCGCTATTATTTTTTTATTACATCATATAATGTGAGTTCAAAAAGGCATTAAATAAAATGATACTAGAAACACTAGAACAAAGTTCTATAGTTTGTTACAACAAATCGATGAACAAAATTCCTGATAAATGGACAAAAATATTTGCAAATCACTTAAATATGTACAAAATAATATCAGAAGCACAATAACAATATTCTATTGTCTAGTTATAGCATAAGGAGGACAACAGCAACAAATACACCTCATTTCACACGAAATACACCGAAACACAAACTAAAATACACCGCTATTATTTTTTTATTACATCATACAATGTGAGTTCAAAAAGCTATGCAACTCAATAAAATATGCATAAAATGATATCAGAAGCACTCAAACAAGCATAAATTACATCATACAATGTGAGTTCAAAAAGAAATGCATAAAATGATACCAGAAATACTAGAACAAAATTCTATGAGTTGTTACAATAAATCGAGAACAAAATTCTTGATAAATGGACAAAAACAATTGTAAATCACTCAAATATATACAAAATAACATCAGAAGCACAATAACAATATTCTCTTAGCTAGGTACAGCATAAAGAGGACAACAGCAATAAGTACACCTCAATTCACACGAAATACACCGAAAGACATACAAAATATACCGAAACACAGACCAAAATACACCGCTATTATTTTTTAGTTACATCATATATTGTGAGTTCAAAAAGACATGCAACTCAATGAAACATGTATAAAATGATATTAGAAGCATTCAAACATGCACAAAAACAAATTCAAATCCCTGAAACACATGCAAATACAGGTTAAACTATACGACAAACACTACGTAACATTTTTATACCGACCTAACACATTTATCACCAAATGAAGCGTATAATGAGAACAGTATACGTACTTCAAGGCAAGAACATGAAATGATACCCAAAAAACAGAATTATTACTATGTAGTGTTTTGCGATTGAAATGGGAAAGAGAAAAGTGAGAAAACTGGATGATTAGTGAACAGTACCTTCAATAATCTTTCGTGTTTTCTTTCTGTGTTTATTGTTGATGATTTCAAATTTAGCTTTGAAATTTTCTTGACTTTTTCGCAATGATTTTGAGAGATTTTGAGCGTTGTGGTTTTGATCATGGGAGAAGAACCGTTTTTCATAATGATGTTTGCGCTATTCAATAGTTGGAGAAGGCGTGTTTTGAGGCACTCTAATCTGAGGTTGGTTTTTGTTTGGCTTGGGCCAACTTGGTTGGCCTTGTTTAGGAAAAAAGTTTGTATTTATAGCAGTGTTGTATATTTTAAAGAATATTATGACAGACAAAAGAAGAGTTTTTAACCTATCTTCTAAGAGTGTATTTGATTTGTGTTTTATTTTCATTTTTTTTATTTTTTTATTTTCAAAATTTGGTGAAAAAAAAAACAAAAAAATCAGTAAAATCATTTTTTATTTTCACCTATTGTTTTTTTTTTCTTTAAAAGTTTGAAAACAAAAACACTAAAAATGAAAATACAAACTATGCACACTCTTTTTCTCTTCATATCTTCTATATGCTTAGATGATATTTCAAAATTGTAATAGTTTATATTTTATGTCTTAGTTCAGATTATATACTTGTGAAGCTGATAATAGTTTATGTTGAACTAATAACATCTTTGAACTAACTCACGTAGGATAGGTATTCGAACTGAGTTATTAAATTTTTAGATTTCTCAACATCCCTGGGTAAACAATGAGTGTCTTTCTGCTTCATATATTTTGTTGTAAGCTAATCTAGTAGTAATTTCTAGTACTGAAAAGACTTTTAGAAAAAATGTATAAGATTCTTAGGTTAATGAAGAACCAATTTGAATTAGTTCATATACATGAAAAAGTTCAAGAAAATAATATCTAATATTTTTAAATTGGTGAAATCTCTAACTTGAATCCTATCTAAGAAAAATAATGAAAATATCTAAATTTCGTAGATTGAATTACAATTAATCTAAATCAAAATTTAACCGGATAAACCTAGAACAGATAACAGATGCTTCAAACACCATATTTACTTTAATGCATGACAACATTATCCTACGATCATGAACCTTAACAAGGTGGCCGTGATAACCAGAGGCGTTGGTGCTAATTAAGGTTATTATGCATTGAACAAAATACTAGCACTAACTCTTACGTAAGAGGTAAATTACCCTTTAAATAACAATTTCTTCAAAATTAGTCGAACTGTTCGTATTCTATCAGATCACCATGTATCACAATCCTAATAATCTGGATGCTATGCAGATTATATTACACAAGTTTCCATACGAGATCAGGCCTCTAGCTAGCTAGAAGTTAGAGAACACTACGCTCTTCCTCCTGTTATTTTCTCTCTTCTCTTTCACCCCAAAATACAAGTTTGACTAACGTCTCATAATCATTGCAAAGCCTAGAAAGCTGATGACAGCGGAATCCAAAAGCTCCAGCCATCTTGAAAAAGTTCCAGGTCAAGACTTGCACATATTGGGAATTGTTAATCAGGTGCAAGTTGTTCTGGTCAACTCATTCACCTTCGAGTTCTGCGCCGAACTCCGCCAGCCGCTGGGTTTCTGCATCCAGATCCCGGATGGTGGCATGGTTAATCATACCGTCATCCTCGCAGGCATGTATCTGTCTACCACCAAACCTGGTAATAAAAAATATGAAGGAAAAGAAGTAAGAGATGATATCCACAAGGAAACAGGGTAAACAAAGATGCAATGAGAAATTAAGGGGAAATAAAAAGTTAAGCTTATGATAAATGGAGGAGTTAGGGTTCCAATACTGATCAACAGAACAATAACACAAGAACAACAGTAGGACGGGTTCAGACAATGACAAAATGAAAATGAGTTCTGTAACCTAAAAACATATAACTAGGTTTCTCAGAGAAAGGTAGAAGTGCTTTGCATATAACTAGGTCTAGATAATTAGTTTTTCTTGAGATGGAAAATCTATGAAGAATAGTACAGCAATTGAATATGACAAGGTAGTAATATAGATTTACTGGAACACTTAACAGATTGAATATTAGTTCTGTATTTTGCCTTTCATTGGCTCACAAGTAACTTATTAAAGTTGACTTTTGAAAAATAACTTTCTAAAACCCATAACACCTATATTTGGTAAATCAAACTAAAAATAACTTTCAATAAGCACAAACAACAATAATTGTGTTTGGTAAAATAGTTTCTAAAATAAAATTACTATAATAGACATAAATAGAAGAATTTTGATCATAACTAGAATTTGGCATCAATAATTTAATTAAGGGCAAATATGAATATCTATTAATATATGAAGTTATATTAAACTTTTTAATTTTGATAAACACAAACCAACTTCGAAAAGCACCTCTTTAAGTGCATTCAAAAGCACCCGCAACTTTCCAAAACTACATGCATAAGCACATAATCTTTTTTATTTACCAATCATAAAATGAGGTGCATGTGCTTTTAAAAAGCAAAAGCACTTCTCCAGAAAGTTTTACTAAACCAAGCATAGTTAAGGATAAGGTCCATGAGGGAGACGATCATTTAACAGAGTGGGAGATGATCAACTAACAAAACTTGTGGTGCCTAGGTAGACCATTCCTTCTTATGTGACAGCATGACATAGTAAGTAGTTACAACAATGAAGATGATGGACTGGCAGTAAAATCAAATAATATAAGAATGTCTAAATTACCATCTTCCATTCATCAATTCTATGCACTTCTGAGCATCCTTTCGATCCTTGAATTTTACCAAAACAACACCCTGTGGATGATTCTCACATACCTGCAGGTAAAATCAGTATGGGACACGAAGTACAGAGGCAAATTAGACAACTGTATGGGTACAAGTAACAGAACAACTTTGGGGTTTTGGGGGGATCAAATATCAAGTATATAAAATGATAAATTTATAAAATATGAAAATACAGACAAGCTTAGATCAATTACCTTGACCGAGTCCAGAGGACCAAGCTTCGTACACTCGTCTTTAACATCTTCTTCTAGTTCTGAACGCAAATTTTCATCAGCCTGCATAGATTACACAAAATCAGCAAAATGTCCAGTATGAGAAACAGCAGAACCAAATTGTAATCCAGATTGGTCAAATTGAAATTATCACTAACAAAAGCAGGAAATCCTGCTGTAAATTATAGCCCCCTATCATGAAAATAATTAATTGATACATAACATAAAATACTACTATCGAACTTTCTAAAAAAACAGAAAATTTGAAAAGAAGTTTATTTAATAATTTCTATTGTCAAAAATTATTGGACAGGTGAGCTCACTTGTACAGCAATGTTCTAGTATGCTAATTGCACAAAGAATAAAAGTAAAATGAACTAATGTTTACCCTCATTTCAGCTGGAGTAAACATATAACGAAGGATAACGGTTGCTGGAATTAAAACTTTTCCATCATCACGACCACCTGAGCAATGCAATAAAAACACATGCATCATAAATAAGAAAATGAAGTCTGAAATTGAATTTATAAACTTGAATTGACAAAAAAGTAATAGGAATGCTTCTGGAAAAAATATCTTTTAAATCAATCTCACAATTTGCAAAGCATACACTGGAAGACTTAAAAGACTGCAATGTTGATATTATACATTGACATAGTTCACAGTGTGCTGCTTAAGCTCATGGTTGGTAACTAAGATTATAACATAAAAATAGCCACTTTACAATCATAAGCAGCTTTTCAAAACTTTTGATTATAAACAGAACACATTCCTTTAAAAGGGTTAGTTTTCAAGTTGGACATTCAAATACAAGTTGTAAGTTAATACACCCACATATAAATTGACTTAAAATCAGGAAAGGGAAATTAGGCTAAAGTGAAGTTGAACTGGGAAGCACGGAAACCAAATTTCTGAAACATCAACTGAAAGTACTGGGTAAGTAAGCATACCCCATCCAAGCATTTTGTCTTCAACCTTTTTCAATTTCTTCTTCTTTTTATTGTCTATTTGCTTGCTTATAAACTTCTCTCCTGCATATTTAACATAAAGCTCCATCAAGCAACAATAGACGCAATAAATAACTAAAGTTTTTTATTTCAGACATGCATTTACCACAGCTATGAAGGAATTATTATCAGAAAGTGCCATCTGAAGTACTCAAAATTTAAATGATGCCTTACCTTTTTGCTCAAACTTAGCCTGGCTGACTGACATAGGAATCTTGTCACCAGGACGAAGAGGTGTTCCATCCAAAATTTGGAGTGCTAGAGCAACTGAGGGTTCCTAGTATAGACAAATAAAATTGAAAACCCTTGCATATGTACAAGTAAAAGTCACACACAGAATCCAATCTTGAAAAGAAAATCACATACAGAACAATAAGGAAAACAAATTACCTTGAGATAGGTAACCAGGGCGTCTCCCTTTTTCCTTCCTGTCTCTTTATCAACATAAAGCTTCACACGAGGCCTTTTAGTTTCTGGGTCCTATTGTGAACATAATCATGAATTCATATTCAGACTGTCACCCATCATTTTATTTCTTACTTTGAATTTTTTAAAAAATGGCTTCTCATAGGATAAATGTCATATTTAACATGCTCTGCTCTTCCAAGTGCCGAAATGCTAATCCTACTGGCATTATATTGTCACTGTACCATTTGTATAATGTCAATAGAGTTTTTGTCATATTCATGTAACAACCTCTTTTAAGATAGCGATAGCCATAAATTGTAGTAAAATTCTAACAGTTTTACCATTTAGTAGACAGTAGATAACATTTAATGAAATTGTACCTCTTTTATAATTCCACACTTGGAAAATACCTCCACGACCTACAATACATTAACCATGTTATTTCTTGCAACAATAATATTCTTAGGAAAATTAGGACCATAGTTAAGGGCTTAAGGCTTACTTCATCAGTGGTAACATCCTCCGGTAATCCAGTGACATAAACATGCGTATTAATCTTTAGCTCAAACCAACTGTCTGGAGGTTTATTAGCTTCCTGAAACACACAAGAGTTCAATTGACATTAGGGACTCATTTGTCTCCAAAAGTGTTCCAAAGAAAATTGACTTTGGGTGAAAACATATGCAATAGAGAGAGCAGAAGCACCTTCTTCTCGGCTGGCTTATCTGAAAGCTTCCTCTTTCCATCTGTTACAACATTAGTGTTGTTTGGATCTTCGTTTAAGGGCTCGGAAAGAGCAGTCAATTTTGAAGTATCTTCAAGCTTTTCGGAGGCATCAGAACCAGTTACTGTTGGAAACACTTCCTCTTCTTCCAAGAAGGTCATCTCTTCAACACCATATGGTTCATTGCTGACAGAAGCATGCTCCTATCACATAACAATAGTATTTAATCCACCAAAAAGGACGAATAGAAGAAATTAGTAGAAAGGAGGATAAGGCATTAACACAAAGAAACCAAAAATGAAAAACTAAACCCTTTCTGGATAAACCGTGCAATAAATAAATAATTGTTGTCTCCTTTGAATCTAGGATAACACAACATCTAGCATACGTTCACTAACAATACAACTCCCGACTCAACAAGCCTTGCTTGCAAGGCGCAAAGGGAAAAAAATAGCATTCTGAGTTATACAGAAATCATTTCTTCAGCTTAAACATGCAGTGCAACACTCTCAGCACTATAATTAAAAAAGAAAATGAAAAACTTCATGTCATCTCTTTAGCCTAGCCTAGTCTAACCATATAATACAACGCAAACAAAAATAATCTTTTTCAGTGCTACTCTTCCGAAAGAAAAGTAAATGTACTTTTCTTTTTATTGAATATCTTAAGCCCTAACAATTACTATCTTTCAGGGAAATGATTGGAAAGACTCTAACAATTTACTAGAAAGCACAAACAAAAACATAAAATGCCATGCACCTACCTGGGGAACCCAGACTCTAAGATTCTTGTCCCACTTGTACATTGTCCCGTCATCATCAGTAAACTCTTCTTCACCCTCAGGTGGCGTTGAAGGTCTCTCAGGATCTGCTCCTCCTACACCTTCTACTTGTGCCTCTGCCTCCTTGATCTCATTTTGAAATTTCTCAAACTCATCAACATCATTGGTGGACACTGCACAACAATATCAATCTCTAAGATCCAAGAAAGATAACAGCAAAATAGAAAAGCCAAAATCCAACAGAAAGAGAAGGAAAGCTATACCTGCAGTTGAATAAGCAGGTCCCTGCTGGTTAATTTCTGCCCACAACTCAGGAATTGAGGACAACGGCTGCCATTCAGTTCTTCCTTCAGACCACACAAGTGTGTCTTTCAAAAGGTATCCATTTAAGTAGTGTTCTGTTCAAGCCAAGTACATAAGTTTCAACATGGTTAAGTTCTATTCACTTATTACTTTACCCGAAACTCATGCATGAAATTTTTTCATACTTTACGCCCCCCCCCCAAAAAAAACAACACCAAACATAGCTTAAGAGTAAACCTCGCTCAAATTTCTCTCCGACTAAAATAATCTCCAACACGTTAGTCCCTGAAAAATGAAAAAGCATAGTTCCTAAAGTTCAATTTAGTCCTTAACCCTCAGAGATATTAGTTCCTAAAAGAAGATTAGTATGATCAAATTTTAGCCGCATTTCAACGAGAATCATAGTGTACAACGTAACGCTGCATTCGCTGGCCAATATCAATAAAATTTTAGGGAGCAACCAAACACAGCAAATCAATACACTTATGCTCTTCCTACATGGCCATTCAGACACCAAAATCAACATGCGGCAAAAAGTGAACTCCAGTTGTACATTAATCCAGTGTTGAATCCATATATTGCCTATTCCGAAGGTAAAGTAAAAAATATATCAAACTACAATGGCGTTCCTGAAATCAAAACAAGCTAAGAAATAAATAAAGAACTCACGGAGCAGCTCAGAGCGAGCGTAAGGGCCAAACTGTTGCTGATTATCAGCCGCAACATACCATCCCACTTCAGCAGTACCACCATCTTCACCTTCCCAAACCAGATTCAATGAATTATTATTTGCATAAACCAAAATCAAAATATTGTAACAAAGAAAAAGGAGATAATTCGTTAAACTAGATAAAGTAATCTTCTTTTTATTATATCTATCTATTGCGAAAAGAAGTTACTGGAATAGAGGGTGTACCTTGTTGCTGTTGCGGCGGAGGTTGATGTTGTTGGAGGTTGCCGCGGTCGTAGCCGTTTTGAGACGACATCGTTTTGGAGAGTGCGAGTTTTCTCGGGGTTTCTGGGTTTCAATGTTTGGCAGTGCCAAGATTATGAGTGTGATTTCTTTCTTCTTTTCTAGTTTCTAGAGGAAAAAAATTAAAAAATAATAATAAAGAAAGAAGGAATACCAATTCGTTCAAGGCAAAATGGAAAATGGACATGAAAGCCATAGAACCGAACCCGTAGCTAAACCGATCAGATTTTTCGCAGCTCAACCGGTTGGTTAGAGTTGAATCGGATTATTCGATCATGCTTAAATCTATTATATATTTTATTATTCTATTTTATATATTTCTAATTTTACAATAAAAAAATGTCAAATGTTATTCTTTTATTATAATTGAAATCAAATTTTTTTTTCTAAAATTAAAGAATTCTCTTTCCTTCCTTACTAATTTTACAACCAAAATGTGCCACATATCACTTTCTTATTATATTTGGAATCAAATATTTCCCTCTAAAATTAAGGAATTCGACTAAATTCCCATAGTGGTCCCCCAGATTCAGTTCGTGCACCGATTTAGCCCCTGAGATTCCAATTGCACTATTTATGTCCTCCAGATTACGATCCGGGCAACATAATGATCGTTCGGTGAATTTCTGGCGTGACTCGGTGACGGCGTTGCTTATGTGGCACAGCCACTGCCACGTTAGACGTCAGAGTGTACATATGACGTGGATTGTATTGTAAAATTCTCCAATGTAGTCTCTGTCTTCATTTTTAAACCCTAAACCTTCGTTGGCCTCCCCTCAATCTGGTTCTCTCCATCAACGTCTCCTTCTACATCTGTTGTGTACACCAATAGTTGTCCCCCATGAGAGGAACTGGAAGCCATGTTGCAGGAAGTTCCAACCGGTCATCGTCGACGGAGAACTGGAGAAGAAGCACAACGCGAAGCAGGCAGGGGCGGGTTCCGGACTGGTGCGGCTATGGTTGTCACCCGGTGCTAAGGTGGTCAGGGACGGAGACGCATCCTAACAAGCCCTTCTTTGGTTGCCCTAACTATAATGTGAGTAAAGGTAACTGATTTGTAGGTGTTTGATTTTTTTTTGGTTGATTTTTTTGGTTGTTTGCAGACAAGTGGAAAAACATGGTGTGGGTTATTCGTCTGGGCAGATTGTGTGCAAGAGGAGCTGCCTGAAAGAGCTGTTTCAGGAGATGATGATGGTGACAAGAAGATGAACTTTGCATGGCGGATGGGGAAGATGGAGGCAGACATTAGGAATCTGAAATTCATTACTCATGTTCTTGGGTTTGGGTTCTTAGTAGTTGTTGTTTTTGTAGGAATGGTGCAATTAAAGGGTTGAGAACATATCAATATAATGTAGTTCCCAAAGTAATGAATGAAAGCGTTATGGGGTAACATCACAAGGTTTCTGTAACTGATCTTAGTTTACTATAATATAATATCCTGTTGGATGAATAAAAAGTACATGTAAATAAGTAACAGAAAGGTTGATTCAAACCATGGATAGTATTAATTGATCTATACCAAAATATGGCAAACCATTCATAGTTTTAACACATTACAGCCATAAGTAATTGAGCAAGTTATATGACATACTTGATTAATAATCAACAAAATGAACCATTGTTTAGAGTGAGCACAGTCACTGTTTTTTTTAACAAAAAACAAACACTTGACAAGTGTAATGTCCTAATATTAAGTTTCACTTCTTGCGGGGTGCTTAAATTCAGGGGTCGGCACAAACTTCAGAAAATTTGTGAATCATGAGGCAGTGACTGAACTCGCACCCTTCATTGGGTCCAGTGCTGTAGAAGGGGTTGTTGGTGGTGACCTTCTTCTAGCAGGCAGTTTAGCAGGTCTTATGGCTGGTTCCCCTTTTACTTCAGTGAACTACACAAAGCACAAACCACAAATGAAAATCAAAGTTCATCACCCACTAAACCTTTTTCAGATTTATTAGTCCATGAATTAAAAAGGTTTATTATTGAATTATTATTGTACCTTTTGAGAATCTTCTGGTTCAAAACAAATTGGCTGTGACAGATCAATCTCTGAAGCTTGACCAATAGGAGCAGAATTGATTGCCGATGGGATGTTGTTTGTAATATTAGCAGTAGCCGTAACTGTACTAGTAGCAGTTGCAGTTGCATGGGCAGTGACAGTTACAGTGGCAGTTGCAGTGTCAGTTGCAGTGGCCTGGGTAGTTGCAGTTGCTTGGGCAGTAGCATTTTTAGGGTCTTTAGCAGCCTCCGCAGCCTTTGCAGCAGCTGCAGCATCAGTTGCAGCTTGAGCAGCATCAGCTGCTCTTTTCTTTTCACACCCTCTCTTGGTGTGACCTTTTTGCAAGCAGTACCTGCAGGTGAAAGGTCGAAGCTGTCTTTTCATGACTGTACCTGGCTTAGATTTCTTGCTAGAACTTGTGCCTTCATCGGAATCCTTCCTCCTCTTTGTTTGAAGGTTCCCTAGCTTCCTCTTGATTGGTGGTGCCAATGGCCTGTTATACTGACTTTGTTCCCAGAAGGCTTGGCCAGGAATAGGATTGATGTGGTACTTGTATGTTTCCTTGTATCAACTTGTGGCAAAAATCCTCCGGGTGCTTGTTCACTCTGGCCAGTGCAGCACAAGCATGAACGCATGGAATCCCTACAAGTCCAATTTACATCCAGCTTAGGTTAAAACAAAATCATTTTTAAGACAAGTGTAAAAGTCCATGAGCAAAAGTAAGTGGATGGGAAAAAACAACCTGTTAACATCCAGAACTGGCAGGTACATAATCTTTTCCCCAAGTCCACCACATGATTTGTAGGACGCCCATGAACATCAAACTTCTCATAACTAGTATCTCCAGACCATATAGCATGCCAATGTCTGGACTCTTTCCTCACCTTTTTTAGCCTACTTTTGATTACGGGTGGTAACAGCTCCAGGTGATTGTCCAACTTCACCTTGTTCTTAGCCATAGTCCTCATAACAAACATTCTCACCTCTTCTAAAAGAGTAAGTATAGGCTTTCCCCTTACTTCCATGATCTTTGAATTGAAAACCTCACAAGCGTTGTTGCAAATCGAGTCCAATTTCAGGTTGTGTCTGAATTGTGACTTCGTCCATGCCTCCCTAGACCACTGTCAAGATACTTTCATGCATCCTCGTTCAGCCTCTTTATCCTCTCCATGTAATCCTGAATGACAAGAATTAAGAAAAATGAAAAAGGTCCATGTAAACTAACTCCAAAACAAAAATATTGTCCTCCCATACCTTAAACTCTTGAAATGTAGTTGCTCTAGCACACTTCCATAACAGTCCCCTCAGCTCCAAGTCCTTCCACTGCTTGTTAAAATTTCACCACAAGTGCCAGACACAGAAACGATGGCCCGCATCAGGCATCACCGCTTTCATGGCAGGCTGTAATCCCTGAAGACAGCAAACAATACGTTACCATAATAGTCCCTACGAGTGTTAACGTTTCACCATAATAGTCTCTAAGTTTGATCATCGTTCACCATAATAGTCCCTAATTTGATTTTCGTTCACCATAATAGTCCCTAGCATTCATAATCGTTCATCATTATAGTCCCTGAATTGCACCATTCAGTATCTATCTAAGTTATAACAAATAGCATACCATAGAAGTATAGTAACTAATTAAACAATAATAACAAAGGTATCATCAATCACAAAATTTTACTACACTATATGTACTAAACCAAGTTAACACAGTTTTATACATTACAATTTATGTGAGATTAAGGTTATACTAGGAGATTACCTTTTGCATGTCAGAGATGAAGTTCCACCCATGAGTCTTGTAGTCTCCAAGGTCTTCATGTAGCAACTCTAGAAACCACTTCCAATTCTCAAAGTTCTCCACTTCCACAACTGCCCGGGCAATAACGTATATATGATGATTAGCATCTTGTCCAACAGCCGAAAGAATTTGCCCCCCGAATACAGTTTTCAGAAAAGCCCCATCAAGTCCAATTAATGGACGACAGCCAGCCCTGAAACCTGACTTGCACCCACTCAAGCAGACATACATCCTCTCAAATATGACCTCACTACTAGGCTGTGGCTTTGTGCAAATCTGAATAGTAGATCTCGGGTTGGTTTTCAACAACGTTTCACCATAGTCCCTAAGCATGGCATATTTCTCCTTCGCATCCCCATAAACTATGTTCCTAGCATCACACAGTGCCCGTGATATAGAGTTCCTATTGAGCGACAAGTCATATTTCATCTTGAAATAAGTTGTAGCCTCATAGTTTCTGAAATTGGGATATTCCCTTAGTTTTTTGACCAACTTAACTGCAACCCAATTTCTATTTGCTGCCATTCTCCTATCCTCTCTTGGACAGGTGTGATCATTGAAGAATGTCTTCACTTGCCAGCAACTGTCTTCGTGGTCCCTTGATGCATACACAACCCACTTACAATCCTTCACCTTACATACTGCCCTTACCCTTTTCCCACCGTTCTTCCTGAACCTCATCCGTCTCCTTTCTTGTATAGTGAACTCCCTCAATGCCTCATTGAACTCCCACTTAGTATTGAACTTCATGCCGACTTCAAAATACATTTCTCCGAACCTAGCACCCTGTCTAAATACCGGAAATACTTCCTCCAAACTTTCTTCTCCAACCAGCTCATCCTCTGAATTAGGTGGTGTTTTCATCTCCAAAGAGTGCCATGAATTGGCACCATCCGATTCTGATCCGGGATCAAAAACGTCATGGTTATCCGCCCTTCTCCGTCCCCCCACAAATCCGATGTCCACATCTTCATCAGAAACGTCTTGCACAAATCCATCATCATCAACACAGACCTTGGCCTTCCCTTTTTCCTTTCCACTCTCTTCTTGGACCTTCTTCCTTGCATTGGGTTTGTTGACTTTCTTCTTGTGTGAAGGAATAGTATATCCAATGCTCAATTCATCTAAGCTTTCATCCGGTTCTTGTGGCTTATACGCCTCGTCCTCAGCACTCTCGTAGTTGTCATGAGAGTCTAAGTCAGAGGATAAAACAACATGGTCACCTCCATTTTCCTTTGCTTTTGAAAAACCTTTCCCTAAAGACCTCAGACAGTATCTCCTAGTCCTAGTTACATTGTTCTGTCTGGGCATGGGTTTGGGTTTGGAAACTGTCTTAGGCTTAGGCTTTGACTTAGGCTTAGATTGGGACTCCATTTTGGAATTCACATTGGTCTTCTTCGGTAATGCCTCTTTAGCTTGGGGCTTGTAAGTTACCATGCTTAAACTCATCGAAGGGTCCTTCTCAGTGGTAGGTTTGACAGGGGGTCTTTCACCATCCTGGAATTCTACTTGGCTTGCTCTCTAAGATCCCTCACTTGGTCATCAACATGCACAACAACATCCTGTCCTTGTACTATTTCAGGTTCTAAAATACCATGTTCAATGTAGACATCCACTACCCCATTGTTCTTTCTACCATGACAACACATCTCTCTCAACTCGTTATTAGAGTCTAAATGCCTCAAACCTACTTCCATGCTCATCCTTGGGACCTGCCACCAAACCTCCTTCATCGTCTCATAGCCTAGCTCTTTGAAGTAATTTCTCAGGTAGAATACATCCATCCTGTCCACATCCAGATCACCCAAACAGTGTTTATTATCAGGTGTGTATGTCCATCTCCCATCCTTACCCCTCTCAAAATTTCCCCCATGATGAAACATTATGTCTAATTGTTCGGCGTCCATCTGCAACATAACAGAGGAAAAAATAAATTTAACACGCATGCAACACAAAAAACAACAAATAACACCCACATTATACACCATCAGAGATTGCCCCCTGTTCTACTGAAAAGAAACAGAGCATCCATTACTGGTTCGAAGAAGGAAAAGACTAAAACCCTAACAACATATGGATTCTAACACACACTAGATGCATCATGTTCAAGTAACCTTAACAATCGGCCATATAATGAATGAAAAATGATCCAAAAATTAAAAAAAATAAAATAAAATTTGTACCTTGAAGGTAGATTAAACGGTTCCTCAGTCGTTGCTTCAATGGTGAACCACGAACATTCTTCCAAGTTCATGCAGCAATGTTAAGAAACGAGGGAGCAGGCAGCAGTGCCCTTACCTGTCGCCATTGTTCAGATTATGGAGGAGGAGACCAAGTGTTGAGAGAGGTGAGAAAATATGGAGAAGACATAACGAATCCCAAACCCTTTACCCAAGTAACTATTACACTCACTGTGATCAAAACGGCGACGTTTGGGATTTCAAACGTTTGCCCCATGAAACAACGTCGTTTCGAATGTCCAACGTGGTAGTGGCTGTACCACATAAGCAATGCCGTCGCTGAGTCATGCTGAAAATTCACCAAAGGACCATTATGTTGTCCGGATCACAATCTGGAGGACATAAATAGTGCAATTGGAATCTTAGGGGGTAAATCGATGCACGGGCTGAATCTGGGGGATCACTATGGGATTTAGTCTAAGGAATTCTCTCTTCTTTCTTACTAATTTTATAACCAAAATGTGCTACATGTCACTCTTTCATTGCAATTGGAATCAAAAATTTCTCTCCATAAGGAATTCTCCCCTCTTCTTTACTAATTTTATAACCAAAATGCGTCACATGTCACTCCCTCATTATAATTGAAATTAAATCTTTCCCTCTAAAATGAAAGAATTCTTTCCTCCTTCCTACTAATTTTACAACCAAAATGTGTCACATGTCACTCCTTCATTGCAATTGAAATCAAATATTTCCCTATAAAATTAAAGAGTTCACCTCTCCTCCCTCTTCTTCTCTCTATCTCTTTCATTCATTCAACCACTCTATCTCATTTATATATCATTATCAATATCAATGATAAATTACTAATTTGATAATCAAATGTGCAATATGACATTCTTTAATTGTATTAAAACTAAAAGTGAAATATACCTATATTATTTATCATATATTACTATCTAATGACACTCTCTTGTTAAAATTGAGAAAAAATATTTTTCTCCAAAATTAATAAATTTTCTTCCTAAATTATCTCATCTACCTTTCTCCATTTTTCTATTTCTCTCTACCATTTTCACTCTATATATATTTTATATTTTATATTAGTAATTTGACAAATTAAAATATCATTCGATATTTTTTCATTACAATTAAAATAAATTTTTCTTCTAAAATTAACAAACTCTCTCTTTCACTCTCATTCTTCATCTTTATCTTTCTCTCTCTTTTCTCTTATTCTCTATTTTTTCTACCTTTCTGTTTTACAGAAAACAAAATTAACAAAATAATATAATTTAAATAAAAAATATTATTATTATTATTATTATTATTATTATTATTATTATTATTATTATTATTATTATTATTATTATTATTATATACATTTTTTTAGTTTTTAATTTAGTTTTAAATTTTCACCACTTATCTTTCTAATCTATATTTTCATTTCTCTTCTTTCAAATATTTATTATATATAATTTGGAGAGAAATTAAAGAATACTAATGTTATAATTAAAAGTTAGAATCAAGATTAAGTTGTTTAAAAAAAATTAATTTTGAGTTAATTTTATAACTAACAGTATAATTATTTTATACTAATATCTAATTATATTTTTATATACATAGATAGAAAAGATATTATTTTTAAATAGCAAGTATAAAAATTAATTATTTCTATTGTACAACAGACTTAACACCTAATTAAATATAAAAATATACATGTTAAATTGTTTCAAAGTTTAGACAACGAATAATAAAATTAATTATTAATAAAAATTAGACTATTTTATATAAAAATAATAACTAAAAATCTTATAATTTGATTTTTTATCTACAGAGACATTGGTCTTTTTAGTTGGAAATTTTTGTTATCCTACGACTTTTTTTTGTAAAAGTAGTTTGATTTTATAAATTTTTTATGCCATGTATAATCTATATTGTCAGAACAAAGTGGATTGTAATTTTAAAAAATTTATATTCCCGTAATGTTATTAAGGGTAAAAATACTAGTAATTATATAATTTTTTCTTTTTTTCATACTAAGTGCTTATTTTATTTTGTTTTTGTATTTTTTATCAAATTAATTTTTATTTTTAAATATTAATAATTTATTAATTAATTTATTTTTTATTATATTTTTACAAATATTTATTAAAATATATAAATTATAATAATAGATGAAAAAATATATTACAATTAATAAAAGAAAAAATTATAAACGGCCCCTAACAATTACCTCAAAAGACACGAGGTCCTTAAGTAAAAAATTATTCTTCTCAGTCCCTGAATTTTATTTCTTAGGCTATTTAGCCTCTCTTTCAATATTTTTCTCCTTATTAACGGAATAAGCCTATATAGCATGTTAAACTGTTGATTTATCTGTTAAGAACCAACTAAGATTGACAAATTCTTTTTTGTTGGGAGTCTTGTTGTTTTTTAAGGGTAATTGTTAGTTTTTGGTTATCTTTTTCAAATAAATTAACTAAATCAGGAGTGTTAGAACGCTAGCAAATTTTGTGATTTGTAGTTATCAATTAGCCATCATTTGTATTTTTAATGGTGTGAGATTATATCTAATGGTGTAAGATTACTCACTTTTTTTGTTGGCTAAATTTTAATAAAAATGTTAATCCCTAGACTTTCTCTAACTAAATTTACTCTGTAAAACTAAGAAATATTAATGATTTTTAAATTATTTTTACTTAAAAAATTAAATAGAATGTATATTAGTGATTAACGAGTCACATAAGCATGCTCTAGAGAAAGATCGTTGATAGAGGGACAAACCAGTCTCACAAAGTTAATTATCAAGGGGAAAAATAATTTTTTTTTCTTGGGGCCTCGTAGTCCTTCGAATAAATTATCAGAGGCTAGGATGAGTATTCACCCTTAATATAAAGATAATTTATTTTTTCTTTTAAATTTGTAAACATACTTTAATTTTAATTATGTAATATAATTAAGAAAAATATGTATATCAAAATATATTTTAGCTCAATGATTTGTCTTTATACTAAAACCCAAATAATTAAAACTCTTAATCCAACAAAGATAGCCCATATTAGAAAAGATCAGTTCAAGAGCTATATTGGTGTCTGCCAACCTACTCGAGACACGAATACCACAGCTTGTGCCCACCTCGACTTAAGGAGAAAGCCACTACTTCTCTCCACTATATTAGTTATCATTCACATGAGGATATTCACAATGTGGGATAAACTTTTCATTTATTAAGGGAAGTAACCACTTATTTTCTTCATTTGAATATTCATTAAGTGATAACTTAATCATTACCTTCTACTATAAATATTCCAGTAAAATTAGGTATTTTTCAATTTCAATTTACTTAAACTTGCCTAAAACTTTTGTTGACTTAAGCATCAGAGTCCCTTGCAAGTACCCGCACCATCATTTCAAAGCTAATGTGAAGCTCTCTTGGATACCTTCACCACCACCTCCAACCTCATCCATTTCAGGTACACCTCTTAACATTGGCGCATTATTAGGGACATGGAACTCATTGACAAATAGCAGACGACCCACACCAAGATGAATGCAATGCATTTGATTTGTGATCATAAAGTAGTGATCATAACAATAATGAATGTGCTCTTTCTATCCCCAATAACTCTTTTAAGGATAAAAGAAGACTGCTGATGTATGGAAAACGATCCAACACAAAACTCACCGGAAAGTGTACCGGGTCGCATCAAGTAATAATAACTCACATGAGTGAGGTCGATCCCACAGGGATTGAAGGATTGAGCAATTTTAGTTTAGTGGTTGGTTTAGTCAAGCGAATCAAGTGTTGGTTGAGTGATTTGTGTTTAACAAGAAGTAAATGACAGTAAATGTAAAGGGGGAAGGGAAAAGTGCTGTAAAATTAAAGAACAGGAAAGTAAATTGGCAGAATCTTAAAGAACAAGAAACTAAATGACTGAAACTTAAAGTGCAAGAAATGTAAATTGCAGTAACTTAAATGACAAGGAATATAAATTGCTTGAATATAAAAGGGAATTGAGGAATGGGATTGCAGGATTTAAACCAAGAGAAAGTAAATGGCAACAATTAAGAGAGCAAAAATTGAATCAGAAGCAGTAAGCATTCAAACAGAAAGGAAATAAAATGTAGCAGAGGTTCACAGAAGAACCCAAGTGAATTTTGATCTCAGGACTCAAGGGCTTAGGTAGCAGAGCCTAAAACCCAATTTCCTTCCCAGATCTGAATTATCTAAGAAATTGACAGAAAATTAAAGAAGAAGCAATAGAAGAACAGAATTAAAATTGAATTATGCAGAAAACAAATTGAAAAGAGTTTGAATGGGAATTGAGACAGAATTTCCTCAATTTCACACACCCAAAACTCAGAAACAGAAGAGTAGAATTGCCCAAGTAAGGATGAGGAAGGAGATCAGTCAATTCTCCCTTGATCCTCTTAGTGCTCGGTCAATTCTCTCAAGAACAATTGCCAAAGCTCAAAAGAAAGGTGAAAATTAAAGTAAAATTGAAAGTAAAGATAAAAAGTCAAGTAAAAGTCCTCATTACATCAAACTAGCTTCTATTTATATACTTTCTATTCTTGGATTTTGGGATTTGGATGGGCTTTTGAATTAGTGAAGAAATGAATTCAAATGGATTTTTAATTTGAATTTTTGGCCCATTAAAAATCACTCCCAGGAGGCTGCCCTGCCCTTGTGGAGGGCAGGGCAGAAAATTGGTGCTTGGGGCATGAGATTGGTGCGGCCTTGGTGCGGCTGGTGCGAGTTTGATGCGCCCTGATGCGTGAGACGCTGCCCTGCCCGCGCCAAGGGCAGGGCAGGAAAAGTTGGTGCGCGCTGGATGGTGCGGCGTGGTGCCATGGTGCTGCCAGAATCCAAAGTTGGTGCGCCAGACTCAGAAATTGGTGCGCCAGGAATTTTCCTTGGTGCATGGGATGCTGCCCTGCCCGCGCCAAGGGCAGGGCAGGAAAAGTTGGTGCTGCCAGGGACGAGTGTTGCGCGCGCCAGATGCTGCCAGGGAAGGATTTGGTGCGCCAGATTTGTGTGTGGTGCGCCAGGATCGTGCGCCAATCCAAATGCTGCCCTACCCGCGCCAAGGGCAGGGCAGAGTTCCCTCTTCCACGTCCCGTGTTCGAAACACGGCTGGGGCACAAATTCAATTAATTTCCTTGGCTTCTTGGCACGGAACTCATCCTTAAGTCCTAGCTTCCTCATGGTTCCTTGTTCGAACCTTGTAGCATGCATGGGTGACATTTTTCTCTTGAATTTCTTCCTTGGAGAGCCCGATTCTGCCCTCCACAAGGGCAGGGCAAGGTTCTCTTCCTCTTGGTCTCAAGGCACATTTTGTGCTCTGCCCTTGTAGTGGGCAGGGCAGAGTTGCCTTCCTTGGTTGGTTCTCTTATGTTGCCCTCCTAGAGGGTAGTGTGCCCTTGTGGAGGGCAATGTTGCCTCCCCCTTTGCATGCGGCACGCTTCATATTGCTTTGGCCACGCTTTCCTATCCTTAGGCTACACTTCTTAGGCCACGCTTTTCCTTTTCTTTTCTTTTCTTCACCTACAATAAACCAAAACAACCACTCCAAGTATCACTAAATTCAAGAGGCTTATAAATCAATTAAAATTCAATTAAAATTAGCTTAAACCTCATGATTTAACATTAATTTCATGGTGGTTACTTGATTTAGAGAAGTTATGCATTTTCACTCCAAATCACTTACTTAGGATGCAAGAAAGTGCATAAATGCTAACAAAACAAGTGAAATTAGCTTGAAAAATGGGTATATGATGACTTGTCATCACAACACCAAACTTAAATCTTGCTTGTCCCCAAGCAAGCCTCAAAACTAAGAGTAAATGGAATGAATAAGAAAAGGATACTTATCCTTATTATGCAGATAGCAGAACTTGATCTATGGGGTATTTATGCAGACAATGACAACTCAAGTTATTGTTCTTGTTACATAATATACATTTTGCATCAAAGGTTTGCTAAACTTGCTGTTATAAGACTCACTTGTTACTCACTCCCTTGCTAACTTTTCTTGGCTTACAATGCTTAACAAGCTTATTATTCTTTTAGAGGTTGGGTGTCAAATGCTGCAGCATAGCCTTTGGCTTTATTTTCTTTTCTTTTTGCTCAACATCTCTCCACCACAGACACTTGGCTCATTAATTCTTCCTAGGATCATTGATGCCCAGCATCTCTTTGGATAACTAAATGCTTTGTATCTAAGTTGCTCTTTATTGTGGATTTTCAATTGGTCATCCCAAATCAGTTGATCTAAGTGACCGGGTTTCAAAATACCCCTTAGAATTTACTCATCCAAGCAGATCTTAGTACAAGAACACCACAAGCATATGTCCTAAGGTCCAAGCTATTGGTGTCCAACCTTTATTCTTTGTTTTCTTTGCCATTTTGGCTTTTTCTTTCTTCCTTTTCTTTCTGTTTTTGTTACCAAGGGCTGTTTCATTCTTGATAAGAGTCTTTGTAACAGCAAGCTAACTCACAATTGAATGAGAATGATATTATGCAACAATTATTTCATGAGTTATGCATTTAATCAAACACATATACCACCACCAACTTCCATTCATACTTATGCAACATTGGATATTTTACTTTTCAATTCAAACCAAACTCTTTTATTTAAGCATATGGGAAACAAAACAATTTTTAAGCTAAGTGATGGATACAAGCATTATGCAGACTTATCATTTTTAGCAAACAATTTCACTTGTAACTAAATAAACACTTAAGCAAGACATACAATGGTTTCCAAATTCAAAACATCTCACAGCAACAAGGATTAAGTTCAGATACAACCTTTGAAGTTGCAGCCCTTTGATTTCTTCTTCTGTTGTGTTCCCTTTGAGTTAAGATGCATAATATCTTCAATTGTTAGCATCATATCCTGCATAATCCTCAAAGTTGCTTGCTTCTCAAGCCCTTAGTTATATGGTTAGTATGCATAAACTGAGTGTGGCTCCAGGATTGATTTTTGGTGTAGAGACACCAAACTTAATTGTTTGCCACTACCTCAGATGTAACAAGTTAACCATAATTGAAACCATGTATCTTTGCTAAAGGTTAATGAAATAAAAGCTAGAAAACAATTCAACAGTTGAATAATGTGTTTGATTGCTTGGAGCTAGAATCATGCAAGAGGTGAGAATGTGTTCTTAAATGATATTTTTGGTGGAACACCAAACTTAGAAATTTTTATTCTCCCTTAAATTATTTTGGTGTGCAACACCAAACTTAGCTCCTTGCAATCCACACCAATTACTCAACATTTTTATTGGAAAAGCTATGAAAAGAAGACTACCTCAGGTTGGGTTGCCTCCCAACAAGCGCTCTTTTATTGTCATTAGCTTGACATCTTCTCCCTTTAGGGTGGTTGATGTTGGTGATGTCTCAACTTGTCACCTCTCACTGTCAGCTTTCTCTGTGTGCCTTGATGTTCAATTTCCATATGTTCAAGAGAAAGTATTTGGTTGACAGTGTAATAATCTTCTGCTCCCTGTTGTTGATATATTAGTTGCACTTTATCACCTTTAGAAAATCCTTCAGTTGGGATTCTCTTGTTCTTCCACCCTTTGTGAGCTTTTTTCTTGCTCTTCATCTTCTTCTTTCTTGTTGATCTTTCTTTCTTGACAGTGACTTGAGTTGTGATACCTTCCTTCTTGTTTATCACCCCTGCTTCCTTTTGAAGTCTTTTTTCTTCTGGCATCTGCTTGTTTTTCTGTTCTACTTCCTTGTCAGTTGATTGCTTTGGAAGGAGATCATTGCTCATTTTGCTTGTTTCTTCATCCCTTTGTAATTCTGGAAAGACTTTCAGGATGATGCTCTCCTCATGCATCCTGAGGGTTAACTCTCCTTGCTCTATATCCACAATGGCTCTAGCAGTGGCCAAAAATGGTCGACCAAGTATCAATGAGTCATTTCCATTTTCTGAAGAATCCAATATCACAAAATCTGCCGGATAGATAAACTTGTCAACCTTAACTAAAAGGTTCTCAATTACCCCTTTAGGATACACTACCGATTGATCCACCAATTCCAAGGACATTTGTGTTGGTTTCACCTCCTCTATGCCAAGCTTTTTCACTAAAGAGTATGGGATTAGATTTATGCTTGCTCCTAAATCACACATCCCCTTGTTAATGAACAGGTTTCCAATAGTGCATGGTAAGAAGAAACCTCCAGGATCTTCAAGCTTGGGAGGGAGTCCCTTTTTGATGAGTGCACTGCATTCCTCACTAAGCATTACAGTCTCCTTCTCATTCCAACTTCTTTTCTTGTTGATGAGCTCTTTCAAGAACTTGGCATACAGAGGCATTTGCTCTAATGCCTCAGCCAAAGGTATGTTGATTTCCAACTTCTTAAAAGTCTCAAGAAATTTGTGGAAATGCTGATCCTTTGTTTCCTTGTGAAATCTCTATGGATAAGGCAGTGGTGGTGTTGAGCTTTTCTTCACTTGATGTTGTGTTGGATTTGGTTCTTCTAGGATCTTCTTTCCTTTCTTCAAATTCTGTGGTTTGTTGTCTTCCTCTGTGAGTTTTTCTGGAGCATTTTTGGTTGTCATGTCTTTGTTGATGGCTTCATCATTCTTTGTTGGCTCAGTGTCATTATGCTTGGTTGCTCCTTGGCTGCCATCTGTTAACACTTTTCCACTTCTTAGTTGCACAACCTTGCATTCTTCCTTTGGGTTGGGAATGGTGTCACTAGGTAGTGAACTTGATGGTTTTTCAACAGAAATCTTCTTGGAGATTTGTCCAATCTACCTCTCTAGATTCTTCATGGAGGCTTCTTGGTTCTTTGTTGTCAATTCTTGATTCTTCATCAGTTTCTCCATGAGCAGCTCTAGATTGGTGATTCTCTGTGAGTCTTGTGAGATGGGTTGATTTTGGGGTGTTGATGGATGAAGATAGGTGTTTTGATTTGTTGGGTGGTTATTGGGTGGGTATTGGTTAGAATTTGGGTAGTTGTTTTGTGGTTTTCTGTATGAGTTTTGGTTAGTGTTTGGCTGGGGGTTGTGGTTTGTGTTTTTCCAATTGTTCTGACTTGTGTTTCTTTGCCATGGTTGTTGGTTTTGATTATGATTGTCTCCCCATCTGAGGTTGGGATGGTTCTTCCAAGATGGATTGTAAGTATCCCCATAGACTTCATTTGTTCCAGGATTTTGGTTGTGCATGTATTGGACTTGCTCTTGCTATTGCTCCTCTTGAGTTTCTTCACTTTGCACCCAAGTGGTTGGAGGTTGGCTTGTGGTGCTCACTGCTGCCACTTGCAAGCCATCAATTCTCTTAGCCATTTGATCAAATTGTTGCTGAATCTGCTGCTGCATCATCTTGTTTTGGGCTAAGATTGAATCCACTCCTTCCAACTCCATTACTCCTCTTCTCTGTGATGGTTGGCGTTGTCTTTGATGAGCAAAGAAATATTGGTTGTTGGCCACCATATCAATGAGGTTTCGAGCTTCCTCTGTGGTCTTCATGAGTTGTAATGAGCCTCTGGCAGAGTGATCAAGAGCTTCTTGAGCTTTAAGAGTGAGTCCCTCATAGAAGTTCTGCAACTTGTCCCACTCAGTGAACATCTCTGGTGGACATTTCCTCAATAGAGCCTTATATCTTTCCCATGCTTCATATAAGTTCTCAGACTCCAATTGAGTGAACGTTTGAACCTCAGTCTTCAACCTTAGGATTCTTTGAGGGGGATAGAATTTAGCAAGGAACTTGCTCACCAAGTCATCCCAAGTGTTGATGCTTTCTTTTGGAAAGGTCTCTAGCCATTGAGTGGCTTTATCTCTGAGAGAGAATGGGAAGAGCAGCAACTTGTAGCTATCGGGAGGTACACCATTGGTTTTCACCGTGTCACAGATTCTCAAGAAGGTAGACAGATGTTGATTTGGGTCCTCCAAAGGTCCTCCTCCAAAAGAACAATTGTTTTGAACCAGAGTGATGAGTTGTGGCTTGAGTTCAAAATTGTTTGCATTGACATTGGGAGGAAGAATGCTACTCCCACAATGCCTAGCATTTGCAAATGTGTATGAAGCCAAGACTCTTCTCTGTTGGTTATTGTTGGCTCCTCCTTCTGGTTGATTAGTATCTCCTTCCATCTCTTGGAATTCCTCCTCAGATTCTTCTTCTCCAACAACGTTCTTCCCTCTTTCAGCTCTTCTTATTCTCCGAAGAGTTCTTTGATCAATTTCAGAGAGGATAGGGGAAGATCTTCCTGTACCTGACATGCAAACACACAACAATAAACACACAGACCCAGAAAGCTAATGAAACTTCAATCTATAGCTCGAATGAAGTTTTAGTTAGTTTAAGCAAAAACTCAAACAGTTAGTGTGTTAGTAAGAATTAGAATAACAGAAAAGAAAAAAAATGCTTAATCTAGACCTCCACTTCACTTAATCATTGTCAATCTATTTCAATCCCTGGCAACGGCGCCAAAAACTTGATGTGTGGAAAACGATCCAACACAAAACTCACCGGCAAGTGTACCGGGTCGCATCAAGTAATAATAACTCACATGAGTGAGGTCGATCCCACAGGGATTGAAGGATTGAGCAATTTTAGTTTAGTGGTTGGTTTAGTCAAGCGAATCAAGTGTTGGTTGAGTGATTTGTGTTTAACAAGAAGTAAATGACAGTAAATGTAAAGGGGGAAGGGAAAAGTGCTGTAAAATTAAAGAACAGGAAAGTAAATTGGCAGAATCTTAAAGAACAAGAAACTAAATGACTGAAACTTAAAGTGCAAGAAATGTAAATTGCAGTAACTTAAATGACAAGGAATATAAATTGCTTGAATATAAAAGGGAATTGAGGAATGGGATTGCAGGATTTAAACCAAGAGAAAGTAAATGGCAACAATTAAGAGAGCAAAAATTGAATCAGAAGCAGTAAGCATTCAAACAGAAAGGAAATAAAATGTAGCAGAGGTTCACAGAAGAACCCAAGTGAATTTTGATCTCAGGACTCAAGGGCTTAGGTAGCAGAGCCTAAAACCCAATTTCCTTCCCAGATCTGAATTATCTAAGCAATTGACAGAAAATTAAAGAAGAAGCAATAGAAGAACAGAATTAAAATTGAATTATGCAGAAAATAAATTGAAAAGAGTTTGAATGGGAATTGAGATAGAATTTCCTCAATTTCACACACCCAAAACTCAGAAACAGAAGAGTAGAATTGCCCAAGTAAGAATGAGGAAGGAGATCAGTCAATTCTCCCTTGATCCTCTTAGTGCTCGGTCAATTCTCTCAAGAACAATTGCCAAAGCTCAAAAGAAAGGTGAAAATTAAAGTAAAATTGAAAGTAAAGATAAAAAGTCAAGTAAAAGTCCTCATTACATCAAACTAGCTTCTATTTATATACTTTCTATTCTTGGATTTTGGGATTTGGATGGGCTTTTGAATTAGTGAAGAAATGAATTCAAATGGATTTTTAATTTGAATTTTTGGCCCATTAAAAATCACTCCCAGGAGGCTGCCCTGCCCTTGTGGAGGGCAGGGCAGAAAATTGGTGCTTGGGGCATGAGATTGGTGCGGCCTTGGTGCGGCTGGTGCGAGTTTGGTGTGCCCTGATGCGTGAGACGCTGCCCTGCCCGCGCCAAGGGCAGGGCAGGAAAAGTTGGTGCGCGCTGGATGGTGCGGCGTGGTGCCATGGTGCTGCCAGAATCCAAAGTTGGTGCGCCAGACTCAGAAATTGGTGCGCCAGGAATTTTCCTTGGTGCATGGGATGCTGCCCTGCCCGCGCCAAGGGCAGGGCAGGAAAAGTTGGTGCTGCCAGGGACGAGTGTTGCGCGCGCCAGATGCTGCCAGGGAAGGATTTGGTGCGCCAGATTTGTGTGTGGTGCGCCAGGATCGTGCGCCAATCCAAATGCTGCCCTGCCCGCGCCAAGGGCAGGGCAGAGTTCCCTCTTCCACGTCCCGTGTTCGAAACACGGCTGGGGCACAAATTCAATTAATTTCCTTGGCTTCTTGGCACGGAACTCATCCTTAACTCCTAGCTTCCTCATGGTTCCTTGTTCGAACCTTGTAGCATGCATGGGTGACATTTTTCTCTTGAATTTCTTCCTTGGAGAGCCCGATTCTGCCCTCCACAAGGGCAGGACAAGGTTCTCTTCCTCTTGGTCTCAAGGCACATTTTGTGCTCTGCCCTTGTAGTGGGCAGGGCAGAGTTGCCTTCCTTGGTTGGTTCTCTTATGTTGCCCTCCTAGAGGGCAGTGTACCCTTGTGGAGGGCAATGTTGCCTCCCCCTTTGCATGCGGCACGCTTCATATTGCTTTGGCCACGCTTTCCTATCCTTAGGCTACACTTCTTAGGCCACGCTTTTCCTTTTCTTTTCTTTTCTTCACCTACAATAAACCAAAACAACCACTCCAAGTATCACTAAATTCAAGAGGCTAATAAATCAATTAAAATTCAATTAAAATTAGCTTAAACTTCATGATTTAACATTAATTTCATGGTGGTTGCTTGATTTAGAGAAGTTATGTATTTTCACTCCAAATCACTTACTTAGGATGCAAGAAAGTGCATAAATGCTAACAAAACAAGTGAAATTAGCTTGAAAAATGGGTATATGATGACTTGTCATCAACTGCAAAGGCTATAAAGTGACTTCAAAAATTTACATTCCTAAAGGGTCAACAAATAGAAATGTTGTTAAAATATTCGGAGTCTTTCATGACCGCCAAGGACATTTAGAATTCTTGGAGGCCAAGTTGGAGCGATGAAAAGAGTCGAAAAGACAACTCTGAAGAGAGCTACACAGCAGGAGAGAAATACATGACAAGTTAAAAAAGTTGGAAGCTGACTTGCAGGGGAAAAGGAAGTCGAGAAGAAAAAGACCCAATCTTCTCAGGGAGTGATGACCTATATTCCAAGGGAATCATGTGCGCAAAAGTTCTTAGGAACTTCAAAAGTTCGGACATGGATCTTTATGATGGTTAAACAAATCCATGACACCAACTTAGTAACATTAAGAGTTGTATGTACTTATTTAATACATCTGATGCGACTCAATGCAAGGCATTCCTAACTATGTTGACCAAAGCTGTAATGAAGTGGTTTAATAGCCTTTCCTTCAAGTTAGTAACATGCTTTGATGATTTGGCAAAGTATTATTTAATTGATTTTTTCATTCAAAAAGACAAAACAAAGCACACTTTGAGTTTTCTTGGGATAAAACAAGAAGCAGGACAATATCTAAGGGCTTACATAGAAAGATTCAACAAGACATGCTTGAAGATTTAGAGTCTACCAACAGAAGCAACCATCATGAGGCTCATTAATGGTCTTAGGGATAGACCTTTCTCACAAATAACACTGTGAAAATCTTCCTATCTCGGCTAATTAGAAGCAAGAAAGGAGAAAGTCGGATGGAATACTATAGGTACTATCAGATCCATAGCCACTCCATCAGTGAGTGCTATGATATGAAAAATGTGATTAAAAAATTGGCTAGAAAAGATCGGCTAGATAAATACATTATTGGTAAGACATCGGACAATAAAAGATAGCGGGAGTGTGAAGATAATGAAAAATCAATAGATCCCACAAAAGCGCGAGAAACAACATGTCCACATCATTGGAGGAGGCAGCACTACAAAGTCATCTAAGAATAGACATCTAAAAGAAGTCTATCAAGCTAGAGCGGTGCCTTACCTCCCCACCATAACCACTACAACAGAGACGGGCATTAGTGGCAGAAAATTAGACTTTTTTAAAACTGCCACAAAATTTGATAAAAATGCGGTGGTTCTGGGCGCATTTTGGCATTGGCTACATAAAACTTCCTAAGATAGTGGTGGTTTAGATATGAACTGCTACAAATTAGTTTAATGAATTCACTAAGGTCACGCTTAAGTTCCAGCAAGAGTGAGTTCTCATCTTCTTTTTCGCGGGAACACGAGTGAAGAAAGGCGCAAACCACACCTCTACAAATCCTCGCTGCTGTGTAGCTTTCCTCCATCAGTTCCAGGTCTTACATCCTTCCCCTTGCTATGTCCATCACCGATTTGCTTCTCCTTCCTCTAACCCTAGTCCCGTTCTTAGGTTTTTCCAGGCATATTGGTTTAGATTAATGTTATCAAAAAAGCCCTCTTTCAATTTAGTTCATTTTTCTTTCTCCATTAATTGGTTTTAATTCCATCCCCCTTTTCTTTTTGACTTAGTTTCAGTTTACTCTTTTGTTTTGTTTTTGTTCTTGCCAAGAACACATGACAAAAAGGGGTAAAGCAAAATCCATTCCAGCAAGACTTACTGGTACCACTGTTTTGTTTTGTTATTATTCTTTGTTTCTTTCGTCTTTAATTTTTCAATTTGAGGCAGAATCAGCTTTCTTCAATTTGAATTCATTTTGAAGTGTTATGAATTGTTGATTGATTTGTAGAAATAGCATCATGGATTCCATATTATCAATTCCTTGTTTTGGATACTTACTAATTATATTATTTTAACTTCCTTTAAATTTATTTACATCGTTAAGGAAAGAAAAAGAAAACAATACATAAAAGAAAATAAAACAGAGCCAAAAAATAGAACTAAATAAGGATGGATGAAAGCTATTAAGGAAGTTAAACTAAAAGAAGTTAATTAGGTTCAAAAACCATTCTTGAGTTTTATGTGTGTATATAAAGCCACTGTAGAGTGTCATTGTATGCAGAATATTACTCACAATTTTGTTCATTCAGTCTCATGCAACTCTTGCTCTCATAATACTTCACAACACTAATCACAACAAAACCAAACAAAATGAATTAAAACAAGCTAATCCTAACCTATTGTAATAAACTCTAAAATAGTGTTGGAGTTAATAATTTAGTGAAAATGTCTATTATTTGTTCTTTGGTCAAAACTGATAAAAGCTTCACTTATACACATATAGTTCTCTCTCCATTATATCTTAGTGATTTCTCTCTATCATACTATTTTGTTGGAAAATTTTAACATATAAAGTTTGATATGTATATAAAAGTCATTTAATTGAAATTCCTTTAGATTCTCACTTCTTATACATATAAGAGATGAGTAAATAGCCAAATTAGTCCCTGAAAAATTACCCGATCTCCAAATTGGTCCCTAACGAACGGACTTTTGCTAGTAAAGAATTTCATAAAAATAATCACGTTGTAAGTATAGTTTCTAAACCAGCAAAGAATCCTTTCATACAAAAGTTTGGTTGTCACAAGTAATAAAACCCCTAAAAAGTAATAACCGAAGTATTTAAACCTCGGGTCGTCTCTCAAGGAATTACAGAGAGGTATGATTTATTATTGGTTATGAAAAAGTATCTTTTGGGTTTTTTGAAAGGTTTGAACAAGGAATTTAGATGGCAAAAAAATAAATTTATAACTAGAAAAACTCTTGGCAAGGTATGAGAATTGGAAATCCCATCCTAGTTATCCTTATCAGGTGTGATGAGAATTATTTATTGCTCCCCACTTAGTTAACCCTTACTAAATAAAAGAAAGTCAAGTGGACTAATCAATTTGATTCCTCAAGTCCTAGTCAACTCCTATGGAAAGACTAGCTTTAGAGGGATCCAAATCAATCAGCAAATTCCAATTTCCAATCAACAGCTGAGTTTGATAACTCAAGTGTCACCAATTACTCAACCAAAGCAAACGGAAAAAAATCTAAATTAAATTGAAAGCATCAATAACTTGAATTTGAAGAAAGCAATCTTAAATCTGAAATACCTCAATGTGTATTAAATAAGAAAATCAATCCTAACATGGAGTTCATAAACCAATATTAACAAACTAAAATAATAGAATAAATAAAAGTAGAAGAGAAATTAAAGTAAAGGAACATTGAACCTGGAATGAAGAAGAAGTAAACCTAACCTTTAAGAGGAATCCTAATCATAAATCCTAAGAGAGAGGAGAGAGCCTTTCTCTCTAGAAACTACATCTAAAACCTAAAATTGTGAATAATAAGCCATGTGAATGAATGGATGGATTCCACCACTTTATAGTCTATAATCTATGTTTCCTGGGTTAAAAAATGGGCCAGAAGCAGCCCAGAAATTGCTAGGGTCGAAATCTGCCACGCAGATTTTTCATCACTGCGATCCGTGCACGTGAATCATGCGTGCGCATTGCCTAGATGTACGGCCACTATGACAAATTATATATCATTTCGAAACCCCAGATGTTAGCTTTCTAATGCAACTGAAACCGCCTCATTTGAACCTCTATAGCTCAAGTTATGACCGTTTGAGTGCAAAGAGGTCAGGCTGGACAACTCAGCAATTCCTTCCGTTTCTTGTATTCCTTCCACTTTTGCATGCTTCCTTTCCATCCTCTAAGCCATTCCTGCCCTGTAATCTCTGAAAATACTTAACACACATATCACGACATTGAATGGTAATAAGAGGGGATTAAACATAGAAAATTTAAGGCCAAAGAAACATGTTTTTGATTATAGCACAAAGTTAGGAAGGGAAATGTAAAACCATGCAATTAGTATGAATAAGTGTGCAAAGACTTGATAAAAACCACTCAATTGAGCACAAGATAAAACATAAAATAGTGGTTTATCAATCTCCCCACACTTAAACATTAGCATGTCCTCATGCTAAGCTCAAGAGAAACTATAAAGGAATGAAGAGGAATAGTAGAATGTATGAAATGCAACCTATCTATATGAGTGCAACTACATACTAAGATGTTTCTACCTACTTAGTTAAAAGTAAACAAGTTCTTTAGGACAAATATGAATCAAATTCCACTAATTCAAATTACACAATAAAAGACAAGTAAACTTGTAAGAAGATAGCTCATGAAAGCAGGGAACATAGAATCAAGCATTGAACCCTCACTGGTAGTTTATGTGCAGTCTAATCTCTCAAGTGTCTAGGGTTAATTTACTCTACTCTTCTCTAATCATGCTTTCTAAACTTTGTTCTTCATCTAACCAATCAACAATTATTTAATGTACCAATGTAAACATCATGAGGTCTTTTCAAGGTTGTAATGGGGCCAAGGCAAGTGTGAGGATATATGTATGGCTAAGTGAGCTATAAATTGAATCCTTGACTAACATAAGCTCTCACATAAACACACACACATTCTATATAACTTCTTAAATCATGCCTAGCTACCCAAAATTCCCACTTTTGCATCATATACTCATGTATCAACTTTTCTTTTAATTTGTATCACATATGTATTGATCTTTTATTAAACTTAACATTGGGGGTAATTTTATCCCCTATTTATTTATTTATTTATATTATGTATATATATTTTTTCTTCTTTTTTTTCTTTTTTTTTCTTTTCTTTTCTTTTCTTTTGTTTTCTTTTTCCTTTTTTTAATTAAAAATATAAAAGTATACATAACATATCAATGCACATGGATTTTTAATTTTTCTGGTCTCACATAAGTAGGTACCCAAATTCCCAATATTTAAATGAAGTAGAAACATAACACATTCCCTGTTAACCCAGGTTTCTCACAGTTTCCCCACACTTAGTTGACACACAATCTCTATCTTAAGCTAACCAAAGATTCAATGGGATAATTAATTGTTTGTCTGCTTAAGGCTAGTGATGTGGTAAAATACAGAACAAATAGGGATTAAAAGGCTCAAAGTGGCTAACAAAGGTAAGTGGAATGGTAGGCTATTTGGGATAAGTGAGCTAATAACAAATGATGACCTCAATCATATGCAAGCATGTAAATACACTAAACAATGGACATATAGAATGGAACAAAGCAAAGATTGCAATCATAGAGAAGGAAACACACAAAAATAAAATATTATGGTTAAATAATGTAACCATGTAATTAAGCTCAAATCTCACGGGTTGTGTGTTCTTAGCTATCATTTTATGTTCCAAATACAACTTCAAACAAGTTTTAACACAAAAATTTTGATTTAAATTAGTAAAATGCTATAAAAAGGGTCTTGAAAAAAAGAAAATATTACTTCAACTAAGTAGTAGTAGAAGAACATGCACAAAATTAAACAAATATGCAATCAAACATGCAAATGCAACAACTAAATTAACATAGAAAATTGAATATTGGTGTTGAGAAGAAAATAACTAACCCACGGAAGTCGGTATCGACCTCCCCACACTTAAAGATTGCACCGTCCTCGGTGCATGCAAAGTTGTGCAGGTGGGCGGGGGTTGTAGTTCCTCAGCTGGTGCTCTTTGTAGAGGCTTGCTCTTTACCCTTCTTGGTGGCCATCCTGAAAAGGGAGAAGAGAAAGGAACATGAAGTCAAAGGGATAGAGTAAGGAAGAGGGCAGTATGAGTGATAATCATGCCAAAGTAAAGAAGAATCTCGTTAACACATGGTCGCGACTCCATGAAATTAGGACATCAATGGAAATATAGCATGATAAATTGAGGCAATTAAATGCAAGATGTTTATTGGTATGCTGGCAAAGGCATGAATAGCATAGATCAAGCATTAAAAGCCAAAATGTATTATCAGTCGTAACAAACTAACAATAATGTGTATATTAACAATTATATTTAATTAATAAAATATTGGAAGGGTTTTGTGAAAAATAGGCATTAGAGTAGAAGGATAGAATAATTAAGAATTCACAATGCCATACGGGCTTTCCACAAACACTTGGTATGCATGTAAAAATCCAAATATTAATATTAATTGTCAAATCACTCTTGATGATATCCACAAGCTCAAGTATAATAATATAAGACCCAAATAAAGCTCCAACACCAATATAAAAATTAATGCATGAAGAAAAAGAAAAGAATGGAAAAGAAACCATAAATAAGTAAGCATGAAAGAAAAAAATTATTAAATGCAATAAGAAAAATGAAGGAAGAAAGGAAAAGGGAATGATAAATCGGGACGCGACGCACACGCGTGCATCACGTGTGCGTGTGAGAACTGTATTCGCCATGCGACGCGTATGCGTCACCCACGCATACACGTGGGTGGTTTTGGAAGCAAAAAAGGACGCGTACGCGTGGATGACTGATGAGCGGATAATTTGTACCCTCTGACTTAGCAACCATGGTCTCTGATCTAATCAAAACCACTCAAAGTTTCATGACTGAAACAAAGTCCTCCATTAGGAATTTGGAGGCACAAGTGGGACAGCTGAGCAAGAAAGTTACTGAACTCCCTCCAAGTACTCTTCCAAGCAATACAGAAGAAAATCCAAAAGGAGAGTGCAAGGCCATCAACATGGCCGAATTTGGAGAGGAAGGAGAAGAAGTGAACGCCACTGAGGAAGACCTCAATGGGCGTGCACTGACCTCCACTGAGTTCCCCAATGAGGAACCATGGGAATCTGAGGCTCAAAATGAGACCATAGAGATTCCATTGGACTTACTTCTGCCTTTCATGAGCTCTGATGAGTATTCTTCCTCTGAAGAGGATGAGTATGTCACTGAAGAGCAAGTTGCTAAATACCTTGGAGCAATCATGAAGCTAAATGACAAGTTATTTGGAAATGAGACTTGGGAGGATGAACCCCCTTTGCTCACCAAAGAACTGGATGACTTGTCTAGGCAGAAATTACCTCAAAAGAGACAAGATCCTGGGAAGTTTTCAATACCTTGTACCATAGGCACCATGACCTTCAAGAAGGCTCTGTGTGACTTAGGGTCAAGTGTAAACCTCATGCTTCTCTCTGTAATGGAAAAGCTAGGGATCTTTGAGGTGCAAGCTGCAAGAATCTCATTAGAGATGGCAGACAACTCAAGAAAACAAGCTCATGGACTTGTAGAGAATGTTTTGGTAAAAGTTGAAGACCATTACATCCCTACTGATTTCATAGTCCTAGAGACTGGGAAGTGCATGGATGAATCCATCATCCTTGGCAGACCCTTCCTAGCCACAGCAAAGGCTGTGATTGATGTTGATGGAGGTGAACTGATCATTCAAGTGAATGAAGAATCCTTTGTGTTTAAGGCTCAAGGATATCCCTCTGTCACCATGGAGAGGAAGCATGAAGAGCTTCTCTCAATTCAGAGTCAAACAGAGCCCCCACAGTCAAACTCTAAGTTTGGTGTTGGGAGGCCACAACCAAACTCTAAGTTTGGTGTTGAACCCCCACATTCAAACTCTAAGTTTGGTGTTGGGAGGTTCCAACATTGCTCTGAGTATCTGTGAGGCTCCATGAGAGCCCCCGGTCAAGCTACTGACATTAAAGAAGCGCTTGTTGGGAGGCAACCCAATGTTATATTTTATCTATTTTCTTTTGTTATTTTATGTTTTTTATAGGTTGATGATCATAAGAAGGCACAAAATCAATTGAAAAAGCAAAAACAGAATGAAAAATAGGAAGAAAAACAGCACACCCTGGAGGAGAACTTGCTGGCGTTTAAACGCCAGTAAGGTTAGCAGTTGGGCGTTTAACGTCCAGTCTGGCACCATTCTGGGCGTTTAACGCCAGAAAGGGGCACCAGACTGGCGTTAAACGCCAGAAAAGGGCAAGAACCTGGCGTTAAACGCCAGAAATGGGCACCAGCCCGGCGTTTAACGCCAGAAATGGCTCAAAACGTGATTTTGAATGCCATTTGGTGCAGGGATGACTTTTCCTTGACACCTCAGGATCTGTGGACCCCACAGGATCCCCACCAACCCTACCACTCTCTCTCTTCTTTACCCATTCACCAATCACCTCAATACCTCTTCCCCAAAAACCCTTCACCTATCAAATCCCATCTTTCTCTTCACCACTCACATCCACCCTTCATAAAACCCCACCTACCTCACCCTTCAAATTCAAACCACATTCCCTCCCAAACCCACCCATACATGGCCGAACCATAAGCCCCTCCTCTCCTATATAAACCCTTCTTCACCCCTTCATTTTCACACAACCTAAACACCACTTTTCCCCCTCTTTGGCCGAACACAAAGCCACTCCCTTCTTCCTCATTTCTTCTTCTTCTACTCTCTTCTTTCTTCTTTTGCTCGAGGACGAGCAAACCTTTTAAGTTTGGTGTGGTAAAAGCATTGCTTTTTGTTTTTCCATAACCATTTATAGCATCCAAGGCCGGAAAAACCTCTAGAAAGAGGAAAGGGAAGGCAAAAGCTTCCACCTCCGAGTCATGGGAGATGGATAGATTCATCTCAAGGGTGCATCAAGACCACTTCTATGAAGTTGTGGCCTTGAAGAAAGTGATCCCCCGAGGTCCCCTTTTCACTCAAAAAGGGTGAATATCCGGAGATCCGCCATGAGATCCGAAGAAGAGGTTGGGAAGTGCTTACCAACCCCATTCAACAAGTCGGAATCTTGATGGTTTAAGAGTTCTATGCCAATGCATGGATCACCAAGAACCATGATCAAAGTGTGAACTCGGAACCAAAGAATTGGCTCACCATGGTTCGGGGGAAATACTTGGATTTTAGTCCGGAAAATGTAAGGTTAGCATTCAACTTGCCCATGATGCAAGGAGATGAACATCCTTACACTAGAAGGGTCAACTTTGATCAAAGGTTGGACCAAGTCCTCACAGTCATATGTGAAGAGGGCGCACAATGGAAGAGAGATTCAAGAGGGAAGCCGGTTCAATTGAGAAGGCATGACCTTAAGCCCGTGGCTAGAGGATGGTTGGAGTTTATCCAACGCTCAATCATTCCCACTAGCAACCGGTCCGAAGTTACTCTAGACCGGGCCATCATGATTCATAGCATCATGATTGGAGAAGAAGTGGAAGTTCATGAGGTTATAGCCCAAGAACTCTACAAGGTGGCGGACAAGTCCTCTACCTTAGCAAGGTTAGCCTTTCCTCACCTCATTTGTCACCTCTGTTATTCAGTTGGAGTTGACATAGAGGGAGACATCCCCATTAATGAGGACAAGCCCATCACTAAGAAAAGGATGGAGCAAACAAGAGACCCCTCTCATCATGAGATCCCTGAGATACCTCAAGGGATGCACTTTCCTCCACAAGACTATTGGGAGCAACTAAACACCTCCCTAGGAGAATTGAGTTCCAACATGGGACAACTAAGGGTGGAGCACCAAGAGCATTCCATCCTCCTCCATGAAATTAGAGAAGATCAAAGAAGCATGAGAGAGGAGCAACAAAGACAAGGAAGAGACATTGAGGAGCTCAAGCACTCCATAAGACCTTCTAGAGGAAGAACAAGCCGCCATCACTAAGGTGGACCCGTTCTTTAATCTCCTTGTTCTTTATTTTCTTGTTTTTCGAAAATTGTGCTTTATGTTTACCCATGTTTGTGTCTTATGATCATTAGTGTCTTAGTGTCTATGCCTTAAAGTTATGAATGTCCTATGAATCCATCACCTTTCTTAAATAAACAATGTTCTTAATTGAAAAAGAGAAGAATTGCATGAATTTTGAATTTTATAACAGTTTAATTATTTTTGATGTGGTGGCAACACTTTTGCTTTCTGAATGTATGCTTGAACAGTGCATATGTCTTTTGAATTTGTGGTTCATGAATGTTGGCTCTTGAAAGAATGATGAAAAAGGAGACATGTTACTGAGGATCTGAAAAATCATAAAAATGATTCTTGAAGCAAGAAAAAGCAGTGAATACAAAAAAAAAAAAACGAAAAAAAAGGGAGAAAAAGAAAGAAAAAGAAATAAAGTTGTTATCCAAGGCAATAAGAGTGTGCTTAAGAACCCTGGACACCTCTAATTGGGGACTCTAGCAAAGCTGAGTCACAATCTGAAAAGGTTCACCCAATTATGTGTCTGTGGCATGTATGTATCCGGTGGTAATACTGGAAGACAGAGTGCTTTGGGCCACGGCCAAGACTCAATAAGTAGCTGTGTTCAAGAATCATCATACTTAACTAGGAGAATCAATAACACTATCTGGATTCTGAGTTCCTAAAGAAGCCAATCATTCTGAATTTCAAAGGATAGAGTGAGATGCCAAAACTATTCAGAGGCAAAAAGCTAAAAGCCCCGCTCATCTAATTAATACTGATCTTCATAGATGTTTTTGGAGTTCATTGCATATTCTCTTCTTTTTATCTTATTTGATCTTCAGTTGCTTGGGGACAAGCAACAATTTAAGTTTGGTGTTGTGATGAGCGGATAATTTGTACCCTTTTTGGCATTGTTTTTAGTATGTTTTTGGTAGTTTTAGTTGAGTTCTTAGTATATTTTTATTAGTTTTTAGTTAAAATTTACTTTTCTGGACTTTACTATGAGTTTGTGTGTTTTTCTGTGATTTCAGGTATTTTCTGGCTGAAATTGAGGGACTTGAGCAAAAATCTGATTCAGAGACTGAAAAGGACTGCAGATGCTGTTGGATTCTGACCTCCCTGCACTCGAAGTGGATTTTCTGGAGCTACAGAAGCCCAATTGGCGCGCTCTCAATGGCGTTGGAAAGTAGACATCCTGGGCTTTCCAGCAATATATGATAGTCCATACTTTGCCCAAGATTTGATGGCCCAAACCGGCGTTCAAATTCACCCTCAGAATTCCCAGCGTTAAACGCCGGAACTGGCACAAGAATGGGAGTTAAACGCCCAAACTGGCACCAAAGCTGGCGTTTAACTCCAAGGAGAGTCTCTACACGAAAATGCTTCATTGCTCAGCCCAAGCACACACCAAGTGGGCCCGGAAGTGGATTTCTATGTCATTTACTCATCTTTGTACACCTTAGGCTACTAGTTTTCTATAAGTAGGACCTTTTACTATTGTATTTGACATCTTGGTAGCTATCTTTGAGTTTTATGCTATCTTAGATCATTGGGAGGCTGGCCTCACGGCCATGCCTAGACCTTGTTCTTATGTATTTTCAACGGTGGAGTTTCTACACACCATAGATTAAGGTGTGGAGCTCTACTGTACCTCGAGTATTAATGCAATTACTATTGTTCTTCTATTCAATTCCGCTTGTTCTTTGTCCAAGATATCACTTGTTCTTCAACTTGATGAATGTGATGATCCGTGACACTCATCATCATTCTCACCTATGAACAAGGTGACTGACAACCACTCTTGTTCTACAAGCATATGAGGCTCTAGTGTTTATCTCTTGGATTCCTGATACACGATGCATGGTTGATCGCCTGACAACCGAGTGCTCGCCTGACAAACGAGCCAGCCATTCCGTGAGATCAGAGTCTTCGTGGTATAGGCGAGAATTGATGGCGGCATTCAAGAGAATCCGGAAGGTCTAACCTTGTCTGTGGTATTCTGAGTAGGATTCAATGATTGAATGACTGTGACGTGCTTCAAACTCCTAGCAGGCGGGGCGTTAGTGACAAACGCAAAAGAATCACTGGATTCTATTCCGGCCTGACCGAGAACCGACAGCTGATTAGCCATATGCTGTGACAGAGCATAGGAACATTTTCACTGAGAGGATGGGAGGTAGCCACTGACAACGGTGAAACCCTTGCATAAGCTTGCCATGGAAAGGAGTAAGAAGGATTGGATGAAGACAGTAGGAAAGCAGAGAGACGGAAGGGAAGGCATCTTCATACGCTTATCTGAAGCTCTCACCAATGATATACATGAGTATCTCTATCTTTATCTTTATGTTTTATTCATCATCTATACCCATTTGAGTCTGCCTGACTAAGATCTACAAGGTGACCATAGCTTGCTTCATACCAACAATCTCTGTGGGATCGACCCTTACTCGCGTAAGGTTTATTACCTGGACGACCCAATACACTTGCTGGTTAGTTGTGCGGAGTTGTGATAGAGAGTTGAGATTGCAATGAGCGTACCATGTTGATGGCGCCATTGATGATCACAATTTCGTGCACCAAGTTTTTGGCGCCGTTGCCGGGGATTGTTTTGTGTATGGACAACTGACGGTTCATCTTGTTGCTTAGATTAGGTATTTTTCTTCAGAGTTCTTAAGAATAAATTCTAGTGTTTCATGATGATCTGTTGAAGTCTGGCTGGCTGAAAAGCCATGTCTAAACTTATTGGACCGAGGTTTCAACTGATCATCACAATAGCTTGTTGATATCTATCAATCTTGCTATTGGAGCAATGATCTGCTAAGGCTTGGCTGGCCATTGGCCATGTCTAGTGTTTTGGACCGAAGCTTTCTTTGAAAGCTTGGCTGGCTGTGAAGCCATGTCTAATTCCTGGACCGGAGTCTTAGACTAGCATTGCAATGATTCCTGGAATCCAAATTAAGAATTCTGAAACCTTTATTTTCTATTCTCATATAATTTTCGAAAAAAGCACAAAAAAAATTTACAAAATCATAAAAACCAAAAAATATTTTATGTTTCGTGTTTGAGTCTAGTGTCTAATCTTAAGTTTGGTGTCTTGCATGCCTTGTTTATTTGATCTTGGTTCTATTTTCAAGTCAATAGTACAGGGAACTGAAGATTCAGAACATGCAGCAGAGGAATTACACAGAAAAAGCTGGGCGTTCAAAACGCCCAGTGAAGAAGGACAGACTGGCGTTTAAACGCCAGCCAGGGTACCTGGTTGGGCGTTTAATGCCCAAAAAGGTAGTATTTTGGGCGTTAAACGCCAGAATGGATACCATTCTGGGCGTTTGATGAGCGGATAATTTATACGCTTTTTGGCATTATTTTTAGGTAGTTTTTAGTAAGTTTAAGCTACTTTTAGGGATGTTTTCATTAGTTTTTATGTTAAATTCACATTTCTAGACTTTACTATGAGTTTGTGTGTTTTTCTGTGATTTCAGGTAATTTCTGGCTGAAATTGAGGGACTTGAGCAAACCTCTGAAAAAGGCTGACAAAAAGGACTGCTGATGCTGTTGGAATCTGACCTCCTTGCACTCAAAATGGATTTTCTGGAGCTACAGAACTCCAAATGGTGCGCTCTCAACGGCGTTGGAAAGTAGACATCCAGAACTTTCTAGCAATATATAATAGTCCATACTTTATTCGGAATTTGACGACGTAACTTGGCGTTGAACGCCAAGTACATGCTGTTGTCTGGAGTTAAACGCCAGAAAAACGTCATGATCCGGAGTTGAACGCCCAAAACACGTCATAACTTGGAGTTCAACTCCAATAAAAGCCTCAGCTCGTGGATAGATCAAGCTCAGCCCAAACATACACCAAGTGGGCCCCGGAAGTGGATTTATGCATCAATTACTTACTCATGTAAACCCTAGGAGCTAGTTTATTATAAATAGAACTTTTTACTATCATAATCTCATCCTGGATCCTGGATTGTATTTTGAATCCTGTGATCACGTTTTGGGGGCTGGCCTTTCGGCCATGCCTGAACCTTTCACTTATGTATTTTCAACAGTGGAGTTTCTACACACCATAGATTAAGGGTGTGGAGCTCTGCTGTACCTCAAGTTTCAATACAATTACTATTACTTTTTATTCAATTCTCTTTTATTCTTATTCCAAGATATACGTTGCACTTCAACTTGATGAATGTGATGATCCGTGACACACATCATCATTCTCACCTATGAACGCGCGTGATTGACAACCACTTCCGTTCTACTTTAGGCCAGGCGCATATCTCTTAGATTCCCCAACAGAATCTTCGTGGTATAAGCTAGATAGATGGCAGCATTCATGAGAATCCGGAAAGTCTAAACCTTGTCTATGGTATTCCGAGTAGGATTCTAGGATTGAATGACTGTGACGAGCTTCAAACTCCTGAAGGCTGGGCGTTAGTGACAGATGCAAAAGAATCAAGGGATTCTATTCCAACCTGATTGAGAACCGACAGATGATTAGCCGTGCCGTGACAGAGCATTTGGACCTTTTTCACTGAGAGGATGGGATGTAGCCATTGACAACGGTGATGCCCTACAAACAGCTTGCCATGGAAAGGAGTAAGAAGGATTGGATGAAAGCAGTAGGAAAGCAAAGATTCAAGAGGAGCACAGCATCTTCATACGCCTATCTGAAATTCCCACTATTGAATTACATGAGTACTTCTATCTGTTTTATTTATTTTAGTTATCCATTTTAATTCCATTTGACCCTATGATTCCACTCACTAACTGAGATCTACAAGATGACCATAGCTTGCTTCATACCAACAATCTCTGTGGGATCGACCCTTACTCACGTAAGGTATTACTTGGACGACCCAGTGCACTTGCTGGTTAGTTGAGCGAGACTGTGAAGTTAATTTTAGACCATGATATTGTGCACCAAGTTTTTGGAGCCATTACCGGGGATTGTTGAAGTGAAAAGAATGAATCACGATTTCGCCCACCAAGTTTTTGGCGCCGTTGCCGGGGATTGTTCGAGTATGGACAACTGACGGTTCATCTTGTTGCTCAGATTAGGTAATTTTCTTTTCAAAAAGTTTTCTAAAATCTTTCAAAAATATTTTTTTTATTTTCGTTTTTTTTAATATAATTTTCGAAAAAAATAATAAAAATACAAAAAAAATCATAAAATCATAAAAAACCAAAAATATTTTGTGTTTCTTGTTTGAGTCTTGAGTCAATTTTTAAGTTTGGTGTCAATTGCATGCTTTAAAAATTTTTCTTGCATTTTTTTTTAAATTCATGCATTCATGGTGTTCTTCATGATCTTCAAGTTGTTCTTGACAAGTCTTCTTGTTTGATCTTGATGTTTTCTTGTTTTGTGTTGTTTGTTGTTTTTCATATGCATTTTTCGTTTGTTAGAGTCCATGCATTAAAGATTTCTAAGTTTGGTGTCTTACATGTTTTCTTTGCATCAAAAAATTTTCAAAATTATGTTCTTGATGTTCATCATGATCTTCAAAGTGTTCTTGGTGTTCATCTTGACATTCATAGTGTTCTTGCATGCATCATGTGTTTTGATCCAAAATTTTCATGTTTTGGGTCATTTTTATGTTTTTCTCTCTCATCATTAAAAATTCAAAAAAATTCAAAAAAAATATATTTTCCTTAATTTTCTCCAAATTTTCGAAATTTGGGTTGACTTGGTCAAAAAATTTTAAAAATTAGTTGCTTTTTTACAAGTCAAGTCAAATTTTCAATTTTAAAAATCTTATCTTTTCAAAATCTTTTTCAAAAATCACATCTTTTTCATTTTTTTTATAATTTTCGAAATTTTTTTTTAAATATTTTTCAAAATATTTTTCTTATCTTTTACATCATATTTTCGAAAATATAATCAATAATTAATGTTTTGATTCAAAAATTTGAAGTTTGTTACTTTCTTGCTAAGAAAGGTTCAATCTTTAAGTTCTAGAATCTTATCTTGTAGTTTCTTGTTAGTGAAGTAAATAATTTTAAATTTTTAAATTAAATCTTTTTTATCTCTTATCTGATCTTTTTCAAAAAAAAAAAATTATCTTTTTATCTTATCTTTTTTTGATTTCAAAATATCTTATCTAAACTTCTTATCTTCTTATCTTTTCAAATTTGATTTCAAAATCTTTTTCAATCAACTAACTAACTTGTTGTTTGTTTCTTATCTTTTTCAAAACCACCTAACTACTTTTCCCTCTCTAATTTTTGAAAATATCTCACCTCTTTTTCAAAAATTCTTTTTGTTTTAAATTTTAATTTTAATCTTATCTTATCTTTAATTTTCAAAAATTACTAACCCCTTTTTCAAAATTATTTTCGAAAATTCTCCCTCTCTTTTCTTATTTTATTTAATTAATTATTTACTAACACTTCTTTTCACTTTTCTTCATCTAAAAATCCGAACCATTCTCCTTTCCTTATCCCCTTTCTTTTTCTACTAACATAAAGGAATCTCTATACTGTAACATAGAAGATTCCTCTTTCTTTTTTTCTTTTTCTCTTCTCTGTCACATGAGCAGGAATAAGGATAGGAAACACCAAAATTACTAGGAATCATTCAACAGAAGCAAGGAAGAGACATAAAGGAGCTCAAAAAGCACCATTGGACCTTCAAGAAGGCGCCACCTTCACTCAGGTGGATTCATTCCTTGTTCTTATTTCTTTCTGCTTTTCAGTTTTTATGTTGTGTTTATCTATGTTTTGAGTCTCTACTTCATGATCATTAGTATGTAGTAACTATGTCTTAAAGCTATGAATAAATTCCATTAACCCTTCACCTCTCTTAAAAGAAAAATGTTTTAATTCAAAAAAAACAAGAAGTACATAAATTTCGAATTTATCCTTGAATTTAATTTAATTATATTGATGTGGTGACAATACTTTTTGTTTTCTGAATGAATGCTTGAACAGTGCATATTTTTGATCTGTTGTTTATGAATGTTAAAATTGTGGCTCTTGAAAGAATGATGAACAAAGAGAAATGTTATTGATGATCTGAAAAATCATAAAATTGATTCTTGAAGCAAGAAAAAGCAGTGAAAAACAAAAGCTTGCAAGAAAAAAAAATATAATGGCGAAAAAAAATAGAAAGAAAAAGAAAAAGCAAGCAGAAAAAGCCAATAGCCCTTAAAACCAAAAGGCAAGGGTAAAAAGGATCCAAGGCTTTGAGCATCAATGGATAGGAGGGCCCAAAGAAATTAAATCCAAGCCTAAGCGGCTAAATCAAGCTGTCCCTAACCATGTGCTTGTGTCATGAAGGTCCAAAGTGAAAAGCTTGAGACTGAGTGGTTAAAGTCGTGATCCAAAGCAAAAGAGTGTGCTTAAGAGCTCTGGACACCACTAACTGGGGACTTTAGCAAAGCTAAGTCACAATCTGAAAAGGTTTACCCAGTTATGTGTCTGTGGCATTTATGTATCCGGTGGTAATACTGGAAAACAAAGTGCTTAGGGCCACGGCTGATGAGCGGATAATTTGTACGCTTTTTGGCATTGTTTTTAGTATGTTTTTAGTAGTTTTAGTTGAGTTCTTAGTATATTTTTATTAGTTTTTAGTTAAAATTCACTTTTCTGGACTTTACTATGAGTTTGTGTGTTTTTCTGTGATTTCAGGTATTTTCTGGCTGAAATTGAGGGACCTGAGCAAAAATCTGATTCAGAGACTGAAAAGGACTGCAGATGCTGTTGGATTCTGACCTCCCTGCACTCGAAGTGGATTTTCTGGAGCTACAGAAGCCCAATTGGCGCGCTCTCAACGGCGTTGGAAAGTAGACATCCTGGGCTTTCCAGCAATATATGATAGTCCATACTTTTCCCAAGATTTGATGGCTCAAACCGGCGTTCAAAGTCACCTACAGAAATTCCAGCGTTAAACGCCGGAACTGGCACCTAATTGGGAGTTAAACGCCCAAACTGGCATAAAAGCTGGCGTTTAACTCCAAGAAGAGTCTCTACACGAAAATGCTTCATTGCTCAGCCCAAGCACACACCAAGTGGGCCCGGAAGTGGATTTTTATGTCTTTTACTCATCTCTGTACACCTTAGGCTACTAGTTCTCTATATATAGGACCTTTTACTATTGTATTTTAAAATCTTCGGACATCTAGTTCTTAGATCATTTGAGGGCTGGCCTCACGGCCATGCCTAGACCTTGTTCTTATGTATTTTCAACGGTGGAGTTTCTACACACCATAGATTAAGGTGTGGAGCTCTGCTGTACCTCGAGTATTAATGCAATTACTATTGTTCTTCTATTCAATTCCGCTTGTTCTTTGTCCAAGATATCACTTGCTCTTCAACTTGATGAAGGTGATGATTGACACTCATCATCATTCTCACCTATGAACAAGGTGACTGACAACCATTCTTGTTCTACAAGCATTCGAGGCTTAGTGAATATCTCTTGGATTTCTGATTACATGATGCATGGTTGATCGCCTGACAACCGAGTGCTCGCCTGACAAATGAGCCAACCATTCCGTGAGATCAGAGTCTTCGTGGTATAGGCAAGAACTGATGGCGGCATTCAAGAGAATCCGGAAGGTCTAATGGTGCACGAAATTGTGATCACTACAACTTCGCACAACTAACCAGCAAGTGCACTGGGTCGTCCAAGTAATACCTTACGCGAGTAAGGGTCGATCCCACGGAGATTGGTGGTATGAAGCAAGCTATGGTCACCTTGTAAATCTCAGTCAGGCAGACTCAAATGGGTATAGATGATGAATAAAGTAATAAGATAAAGATAGAGATACTTATGCATATCGTTGGTGAGAGCTTCAGATAAGCGAGTGAAGATGCCTTCCCTTCCGTCTCTCTGCTTTCCTAATGTCTTCATCCAATCCTTCTCACTCCTTTCCATGGCAAGCTCATGTAGGGTTTCACCGTTGTCAATGGCTACCTCCCATCCTCTCATTGGAAATACGTCCCTGATGCTCTGTCACAGCATAGGCTAACCATCTGTCGGTTCTCAATCAGGCCGGAATAGAATCCAGTGATTCTTTTGCGTCTGTCACTAACGCCCCGCCCTCAGGAGTTTGAAGCACGTCACAGTCATTCAATCATTGAATCCTACTCAGAATACCACAAACAAGGTTAGACCTTCCGGATTCTCTTGAATGCCGCCATCAGTTCTCGCCTATACCACGAGGACTCCGATTAAAGAATCCAAGAGATATTCACTAAGCCTCATATGCTTGTAGAACAAGAATGGTTGTCAGTCACCTTGTTCATGAGTGAGAATGATGATGAGTGTCACAGATCATCACATTCATCAAGTTGAAGAACAAGTGATATCTTGGACAAAGAACAAGCGGAATTGAATAGAAGAACAATAGTAATTGCATTAATACTCGAGGTACAGCAGAGCTCCACACCTTAATCTATGGTGTGTAGAAACTCCACCGTTGAAAATACATAAGAACAAGGTCTAGGCATGGCCGAATGGCCAGCCTCCCACTGATCTAAGAACTAGATGTCCGAAGATGAAAAATACAATAGTAAAAGGTCCTACTTATAGAAAACTAGTAGCCTAGGGTGTACAGAGATGAGTAAATGACATAAAAATCCACTTCCGGGCCCACTTGGTGTGTGCTTGGGCTGAGCAATGAAGCATTTTCGTGTAGAGACTCTCCTTGGAGTTAAACGCCAGCTTTTATGCCAGTTTGGGCGTTTAACTCCCGTTTAGGTGCCAGTTCCGGCGTTTAACGCTGGAATTTCTGTAGGTGACTTTGAACGCCGGTTTGGGCCATCAAATCTTGGGCAAAGTATGGACTATCATATATTGCTGGAAAGCCCAGGATGTCTACTTTCCAACGCCGTTGAGAGCGCGCTAATTGGGCTTCTGTAGCTCCAGAAAATCCACTTCGAGTGCAGGGAGGTCAGAATCCAACAGCATCTGCAGTCCTTTTCAGTCTCTGGATCAGATTTTTGCTCAGATCCCTCAATTTCAGCCAGAAAATACCTGAAATCACAGAAAAACACACAAACTCATAGTAAAGTCCAGAAAAGTGAATTTTAATTAAAAACTAATAAAAATATAATAAAAACTAACTAAAAGATACTAAAAACATACTAAAAACAATGCCAAAAAGCGTATAAATTATCCGCTCATCATCTAACCTTGTCTGTGGTATTCTGAGTAGGATTCAATGACTGAATGACTGTGACGTGCTTCAAACTTGTAACCTGCTGGGCGTTAGTGACAGACGCAAAAGAGGGATTCTATTCCAGTAGGGGAGGGAACCAACCGGTGATTAGCCGTACTGTGACAGAGTGCGTGAGCATTAGTTTTCACTGAGAGGATGGGAGGTAGCCATTGACAACGGTGAAACCCTACACGAGCTTGCCATGGAAAGGAGTAAGAAGGATTGGATGAAGACATTAGGAAAGCAGAGAGACGGAAGGGAAGGCATCTTCATTCGCTTATCTGAAGCTCTCACCAATGATATGCATAAGTATCTCTATCTTTATCTTATTACTTTATTCATCATCTATACCCATTTGAGTCTGCCTGACTGAGATTTACAAGATGACCATAGCTTGCTTCATACCACCAATCTCCGTGGGATCGACCCTTACTCGCGTAAGGTTTATTACTTGGACGACCCAGTGCACTTGCTGGTTAGTTGTGCGAAGTTGTGTTTATGCCATGGTATTGAGCACCAAATCTTTGGAGCCATTACTAGGGATTGTTGATGTTTTGAAAAGTATTGATCACAATTTCGTGCACCAACGGCCAAGACTCATAAGTAGCTGTGTTCAAGAATCAACATACTTAACTAGGAGAATCAATAACACTATCCGAAATTCTAAGTTCCTAGAGAAGCCAATCATTCTAAACTTCAAAGGAAAAAGTGAGATGCCAAAACTGTTCAGAAGCAAAAAGCTACAAGTCCCGCTCATCTAATTATAATTGATATTCATTGATATTCTGGAATTTATAGTATATTCTCTTCTTTTTATCCTATTTGATTTTCAGTCGCTTGGGGACAAGCAACAATTTAAGTTTGGTGTTGTGATGAGCGGATAATTTATACGCTTTTTGGCATTATTTTTAGGTAGTTTTTAGTAAGTTTAAGCTACTTTTAGGGATGTTTTCATTAGTTTTTATGTTAAATTCACATTTCTGGACTTTACTATGAGTTTGTGTGTTTTTCTGTGATTTCAGGTAATTTCTGGCTGAAATTGAGGGACTTGAGCAAACCTCTGAAAAAGGCTGACAAAAAGGACTGCTGATGCTGTTGGAATCTGACCTCCCTGCACTCAAAATGGATTTTCTGGAGCTACAGAACTCCAAATGGCGCGCTCTCAACGGCGTTGGAAAGTAGACATCCAGAACTTTCTAGCAATATATAATAGTCCATACTTTATTCGGAATTTGACGACGTAACTTGGCGTTGAACGCCAAGTACATGCTGCTGTCTGGAGTTAAACGCCAGAAAAACGTCATGATCCGGAGTTGAACGCCCAAAACACGTCATAACTTGGAGTTCAACTCCAATAAAAGCCTCAGCTCGTGGATAGATCAAGCTCAGCCCAAACATACAGCAAGTGGGCCCCGGAAGTGGATTTATGCATCAATTACTTACTCATGTAAACCCTAGGAGCTAGTTTATTATAAATAGAACTTTTTACTATCATAATCTCATCCTGGATCCTGGATTGTATTTTGAATCCTGTGATCACGTTTTGGGGGCTGGCCTTTCGGCCATGCCTGAACCTTTCACTTATGTATTTTCAACAGTGGAGTTTCTACACACCATAGATTAAGGGTGTGGAGCTCTGCTGTACCTCAAGTTTCAATACAATTACTATTACTTTTTATTCAATTCTCTTTTATTCTTATTCCAAGATATACGTTGCACTTCAACTTGATGAATGTGATGATCCGTGACACTCATCATCATTCTCACCTATGAACGCGCGTGATTGACAACCACTTCCGTTCTACTTTAGGCCAGGCGCATATCTCTTAGATTCCCCAACAGAATCTTCGTGGTATAAGCTAGATAGATGGCAGCATTCATGAGAATCCGGAAAGTCTAAACCTTGTCTATGGTATTCCGAGTAGGATTCTAGGATTGAATGACTGTGACGAGCTTCAAACTCCTGAAGGCTGGGCGTTAGTGACAGACGCAAAAGAATCAAGGGATTCTATTCCAACCTGATTGAGAACCGACAGATGATTAGCCGTGCCGTGACAGAGCATTTGGACCTTTTTCACTGAGAGGATGGGATGTAGCCATTGACAACGGTGATGCCCTACAAACAGCTTGCCATGGAAAGGAGTAAGAAGGATTGGATGAAAGCAGTAGGAAAGCAAAGATTCAAGAGGAGCACAGCATCTTCATACGCCTATCTGAAATTCCCACTATTGAATTACATGAGTACTTCTATCTGTTTTATTTATTTTAGTTATCCATTTTAATTCCATTTGACCCTATGATTCCACTCACTAACTGAGATCTACAAGATGACCATAGCTTGCTTCATACCAACAATCTCCGTGGGATCGACCCTTACTCACGTAAGGTATTACTTGGACGACCCAGTGCACTTGCTGGTTAGTTGAGCGAGACTGTGAAGTTAATTTTAGACCATGATATTGTGCACCAAGTTTTTGGAGCCATTACCGGGGATTGTTGAAGTGAAAAGAATGAATCACGATTTCGCCCACCAGCGTTTAACGCCAGGATGGCACAAGGGGGAAGATTTTGTTTTCAAATCAAATTTTTTTCAAGTTTTCAAAGTTTTTCAAAACCAAATCTTTTTCAAATCATATCTTTTCAATCAAATGTTTTCAAAATCAATTTCTTTCCTTTTTCAAAGATACTTACTAACAATTAATGATTTGATTGAACATCTCAAGTATATTGCCTTTTCTGTTGAGAAAGGTTTAATGTTTGAATCATATCTTTTCTTGTTAGGCAAGTCATTAATTTTTAAAATCATATCTTTTAAAATTGTTTTCAAATCATATCTTTTAAAATTGTTTTCAAATCATATCTTTTCAAGCACATCTTTTTCAAATAGTTTTCAATTATATCTTTTTAACTTCTAATTTTAAAATCTTTTCAAAATTACTTGATTCTTTCCTTTCACTCTTGGTTTTCGAAAATCAATTAAAGTTTTTCAAAATATTTTCAAACTTTTTCACTTAATTTTCGAAAATTTCCTTCCCCTCTTCTCACATCCTTCTATTTATGGAATATAACTCCTTCTTAATGCACAATTCGAACTCTATCTGATCAAGTTTGAATTCTTCTACCTCTTTCTTCTGTTTTTCTTTTCCTCTGACACCTCAAGGAATCTCTATACTGTGACATAGAGGATTCCACATTTTCTTGTTTTCTTCTCTTTCATATGAGCAGGAACAAAGACAAAGGCATTCTTGTTGAAGCTGACCCTGAACCTGAAAGGACTTTGAAGCGAAAGCTAAGAGAAGCTAAGGCACAACTCTCTGTAGAGGACCTAACCGAATTCTTCAAAGAAGAAAGACCTATGGCAGCCGAAAATAACAACAATGCCAACAATGCAAGGAAGGTGCTGGGTGACTTTACTGCACCTACTCCCGACTTCTATGGGAGAAGCATCTCTATCCCTGCCATTGGAGCAAACAACTTTGAGCTTAAGCCTCAATTAGTTTCTCTAATGCAACAGAATTGCAAGTTCCATGGACTTCCATTGGAAGATCCTCATCAGTTTTTAGCTGAATTCTTGCAAATCTGTGACACAGTCAAGACTAATGGGGTTGACCTTGAGGTCTACAGACTGATGCTATTCCCTTTTGCTGTAAGAGACAGAGCTAGAATATGGTTGGACTCTCAACCTAAGGAAAGCCTGGACTCTTGGGAAAAGCTAGTCAATGCCTTCTTGGCAAAGTTCTTTCCACCTCAAAAATTGAGTAAGCTTAGAGTGGAAGTCCAAACCTTCAGACAGAAGGAAGGAGAATCCCTCTATGAAGCTTGGGAAAGATACAAACAATTGATCAGAAAGTGTCCATCTGATATGCTTTCTGAATGGAGCATCATAGGTATTTTCTATAATGGTCTCTCTGAACTATCCAAGATGTCTTTGGATAGCTCTGCTGGAGGATCTCTTCATCTGAAGAAGACGCCTACAGAAGCTCAAGAGCTAATTGAAATGGTTGCAAATAACCAATTCATGTACACTTCTGAAAGAAATCCTGTGAACAATGGGACAAATCAGAAGAAAGGAGTTCTTGAGATTGATGCTCTGAATGCCATTTTGGCTCAGAACAAGATATTGACCCAACAAGTCAATTTGATTTCTCAAAGTCTGTCTGGAATGCAAAATGCACCAGGCAGTACTAAGGATGCTTCATCTGAAGAAGAAGCCTATGATCCTGAGAACCCTTCAATGGAAGAGGTGAATTACCTAGGAGAACCCAATGGAAACACCTAAAATTCTTCATGGAGAAATCATCCAAATTTCTCTTGGAAGAATCAAGAGAGACCTCAACAAGGTTTCAACAACAACAATGGTAGAAGAAACAGGTTTAGCAATAGCAAGCCTTTTCCATCATCTTCTCAGCAACAGACAGAGAATTCTAAGCAGAACCCCTCTGACTTAGCAACCATGGTCTCTGATCTAATCAAAACCACTCAAAGTTTCATGACTGAAACAAGGTCCTCCATTAGGAATTTGGAGGCACAAGTGGGACAGCTGAGCAAGAAAGTTACTGAACTCCCTCCAAGTACTCTTCCAAGCAATACAGAAGAAAATCCAAAAGGAGAGTGCAAGGCCATCAACATGGCCGAATTTGGAGAGGAAGGAGAAGAAGTGAAGGCCACTGAGGAAGACCTCAATGGGCGTGCACTGACATCCACTGAGTTCCCCAATGAGGAACCATGGGAATCTGAGGCTCAAAATGAGACCATAGAGATTCCATTGGACTTACTTCTGCCTTTCATGAGCTCTGATGAGTATTCTTCCTCTGAAGAGGATGAGTATGTCACTGAAGAGCAAGTTGCTAAATACCTTGGAGCAATCATGAAGCTAAATGACAAGTTATTTGGAAATGAGACTTGGGAGGATGAACCCCCTTTGCTCACCAAAGAACTGGATGACTTGTCTAGGCAGAAATTACCTCAAAAGAGACAAGATCCTGGGAAGTTTTCAATACCTTGTACCATAGGCACCATGACCTTCAAGAAGGCTCTGTGTGACTTAGGGTCAAGTGTAAACCTCATGCCTCTCTCTGTAATGGAGAAGCTAGGGATCTTTGAGGTGCAAGCTGCAAGAATCTCATTAGAGATGGCAGACAACTCAAGAAAACAAGCTCATGGACTTGTAGAGAATGTTTTGGTAAAAGTTGAAGACCATTACATCCCTACTGATTTCATAGTCCTAGAGACTGGGAAGTGCATGGATGAATCCATCATCCTTGGCAGACCCTTCCTAGCCACAGCAAAGGCTGTGATTGATGTTGATGGAGGTGAACTGATCATTCAAGTGAATGAAGAATCCTTTGTGTTTAAGGCTCAAGGATATCCCTCTGTCACCATGGAGAGGAAGCATGAAGAGCTTCTCTCAATTCAGAGTCAAACAGAGCCCCCACAGTCAAACTCTAAGTTTGGTGTTGGGAGGCCACAACCAAACTCTAAGTTTGGTGTTGAACCCCCACATTCAAACTCTAAGTTTGGTGTTGGAAGGTTCCAACATTGCTCTGAGTATCTGTGAGGCTTCATGAGAGCCCCCTGTCAAGCTACTGACATTAAAGAAGCGCTTGTTGGGAGGCAACCCAATGTTATATTTTATCTATTTTCTTTTGTTATTTTATGTTTTTTATAGGTTGATGATCATAAGAAGGCACAAAATCAATTGAAAAAGCAAAAACAGAATGAAAAACAGGAAGAAAAACAGCACACCCTGGAGGAGAACTTGCTGGCGTTTAAACGCCAGTAAGGTTAGCAGTTGGGCATTTAACGCCCAGTCTGGCACCATTCTGGGCGTTTAATGCCAGAAAGGGGCACCAGACTGGCACTGGCGTTAAACGCCAGAAAAGGGCAAGAACCTGGCGTTAAACGCCAGAAATGGGCACCAGCCCGGCGTTTAACGCCAGAAATGGCTCAAAACGTGATTTTGAATCCCATTTGGTGCAGGGATGACTTTTCCTTGACACCTCAGGATCTGTGGACCCCACAGGATCCCCACCAACCCCACCACTCTCTCTCTTCTTCACCCATTCACCAATCACCTCAATACCTCTTCCCCAAAAACCCTTCACCTATCAAATCCCATCTTTCTCTTCACCACTCACATCCACCCTTCATAAAACCCCACCTACCTCACCCTTCAAATTCAAACCACATTCCCTCCCAAACCCACCCATACATGGCCGAACCATAAGCCCCTCCTCTCCTATATAAACCCTTCTTCACCCCTTCATTTTCACACAACCTAAACACCACTTCTCCCCCTCTTTGGCCGAACACAAAGCCACTCCCTTCTTCCTCATTTCTTCTTCTTCTACTCTCTTCTTTCTTCTTTTGCTCGAGGACGAGCAAACCTTTTAAGTTTGGTGTGGTAAAAGCATTGCTTTTTGTTTTTCCATAACCATTTATGGCATCCAAGGCTAGAGAAACCTCTAGAAAGAGGAAAGGGAAGGCAAAAGCTTCCACCTCCGAGTCATGGGAGATGGATAGATTCATCTCAAGGGTGCATCAAGACCACTTCTATGAAGTTGTGGCCTTGAAGAAAGTGATCCCCGAGGTCCCCTTTTCACTCAAAAAGGGTGAATATCCGGAGATCTGCCATGAGATCCGAAGAAGAGGTTGGGAAGTGCTTACCAACCCTATTCAACAAGTCGGAATCTTGATGGTTCAAGAGTTCTATGCCAATGCATGGATCACCAAGAACCATGATAAAAGTGTGAACCCAGAACCAAAGAATTGGCTCACCATGGTTCGGGGGAAATACTTGGATTTTAGTCCGGAAAATGTAAGGTTAGCATTCAACTTGCCCATGATGCAAGGAGATGAACATCCTTACACTAGAAGGGTCAACTTTGATCAAAGGTTGGACCAAGTCCTCACAGTCATATGTGAAGAGGGCGCACAATGGAAGAGAGATTCAAGAGGGAAGCCGGTTCAATTGAGAAGGCATGACCTCAAGCCCATGGCTAGAGGATGGTTGGAGTTTATCCAACGCTCAATCATTCCCACTAGCAACCGGTCCGAAGTTACTCTAGACCGGGCCATCATGATTCATAGCATCATGATTGGAGAAGAAGTGGAAGTTCATGAGGTTATAGCCCAAGAACTCTACAAGGTGGCGGACAAGTCCTCTACCTTAGCAAGGTTAGCCTTTCCTCACCTCATTTGTCACCTCTGTTATTCAGTTGGAGTTGACATAGAGGGAGACATCCCCATTAATGAGGACAAGCCCATCACTAAGAAAAGGATGGAGCAAACAAGAGACCCCTCTCATCATGAGATCCCTGAGATACCTCAAGGGATGCACTTTCCTCCACAAGACTATTGGGAGCAACTAAACACCTCCCTAGGAGAATTGAGTTCCAACATGGGACAACTAAGGGTGGAGCACCAAGAGCATTCCATCCTCCTCCATGAAATTAGAGAAGATCAAAGAAGCATGAGAGATGAGCAACAAAGACAAGGAAGAGACATTGAGGAGCTCAAGCACTCCATAAGACCTTCTAGAGGAAGAACAAGCCGCCATCACTAAGGTGGACCCGTTCTTTAATCTCCTTGTTCTTTATTTTCTTGTTTTTCGAAAATTGTGCTTTATGTTTACCCATGTTTGTGTCTTATGATCATTAGTGTCTTAGTGTCTTTGCCTTAAAGTTATGAATGTCCTATGAATCCATCACCTTTCTTAAATAAACAATGTTCTTAATTGAAAAAGAGAAGAATTGCATGAATTTTGAATTTTATAACAGTTTAATTATTTTTGATGTGGTGGCAACACTTTTGCTTTCTGAATGTATGCTTGAACAGTGCATATGTCTTTTGAATTTGTGGTTCATGAATGTTGGCTCTTGAAAGAATGATGAAAAAGGAGACATGTTACTGAGGATCTGAAAAATCATAAAAATGATTCTTGAAGCAAGAAAAAGCAGTGAATACAAAAAAAAAACGAAAAAAAGGGAGAAAAAGAAAGAAAAAGAAATAAAGTTGTGATCCAAGGCAATAAGAGTGTGCTTAAGAACCCTGGACACCTCTAATTGGGGACTCTAGCAAAGCTGAGTCACAATCTGAAAAGGTTCACCCAATTATGTGTCTGTGGCATGTATGTATCCGGTGGTAATACTGGAAGACAGAGTGCTTTGGGCCACGGCCAAGACTCAATAAGTAGCTGTGTTCAAGAATCATCATACTTAACTAGGAGAATCAATAACACTATCTGGATTCTGAGTTCCTAAAGAAGCCAATCATTTTGAATTTCAAAGGATAGAGTGAGATGCCAAAACTATTCAGAGGCAAAAAGCTAAAAGCCCCGCTCATCTAATTAATACTGATCTTCATAGATGTTTTTGGAGTTCATTGCATATTCTCTTCTTTTTATCTTATTTGATCTTCAGTTGCTTGGGGACAAGCAACAATTTAAGTTTGGTGTTGTGATGAGCGGATAATTTGTACCCTTTTTGGCATTGTTTTTAGTATGTTTTTGGTAGTTTTAGTTGAGTTCTTAGTATATTTTTATTAGTTTTTAGTTAAAATTAACTTTTCTGGACTTTACTATGAGTTTGTGTGTTTTTCTGTGATTTCAGGTATTTTCTGGCTGAAATTGAGGGACCTGAGCAAAAATCTGATTCAGAGACTGAAAAGGACTGCAGATGCTGTTGGATTCTGACCTCCCTGCACTCGAAGTGGATTTTCTGGAGCTACAGAAGCCCAATTGGCGCGCTCTCAACGGCGTTGGAAAGTAGACATCCTGGGCTTTCCAGCAATATATGATAGTCCATACTTTTCCCAAGATTTGATGGCTCAAACCGGCGTTCAAAGTCACCTACAGAAATTCCAGCGTTAGTGAGAGGTTTGTAAACGTGTGCCTTAATATTGGTTATTGTAAATATTTGCTTTTTCATTTGTTTATTAGTGTTGCTAGTTTTAGGAGTTTATTTTCATTATTTTTTATTAGTTTTTATTTTCTTTAGCTACTATGAATTCTCACCCTCTGGTTTCAAGTTTAGTTCCAATGTTGTTGTAAGGAATGGAAGCTATAATGAGAACAGGGATCAAGGTTTGGAAGAATCAAAGATGGGAGGAGCCACAAGGATATGATCAACCCTCTTGGCAACAACCCCCTCCAATGCGCTATAACCAACAACCATTCTATGATGCATACCAAGACAATAGTTATGGTGGACCTTTTTGTGACAACCAACCTCTGCCAAATTACTATGGTCAAGAGCCATTCCGAGGTGCGTACCAAGATGATAGATATGGTGGACCCCTTGCAGTTACCAGCAAGCCCCACCGTATGCTTATTAACCACCTCCTCAACAAAACTCTGAACCACCCTACTCACAAGCCCCTTTTCACCATTCACCTCCATATGACCCGAACCATCATCCACCATACCAGCCACCTTATGAGCCATATGAATCATACATAAAGCCACCCCAATTCCAACCCAATTACTCTCAAGAACCACCACCTCCATATACACCATGTCCATATCCATCAATCCAAGAGCACTATGATCCTACTTATGATAGCCGAGCGAAACAAGAATGAAAGGATTGTCTCAAGGAAACAACGGATCAATTTCATGTAACTCTTCATCAACTGGAGCAAGCGATAAATCGGTTAGCTTCCCAACGTTTGGACACTCAAGGAACCCCCATGGCTTCATGTGGAGAATCTACTGAAGAACGCAGCATGAAGGAGAAGCTAGAAACTCCGGTGGACAGTGAGCAGCATGACCTTGTATTGAAACAATTAGAGAAAGCCGTAATCGTTGAAGAGGAAGAAGTGGTCGAAGACTTGGGAGATGCGGAACGTCCATGGGAACCTCAAGTCACAGAACCCTCTTCTAATGAGTTTGAATTTGGTGTTGAGGAGAGTGTACAACCTCCAAGGCATATCATGGTTGAAGACTTTGAAGGGAATCATCAAGAGATGGATTCAATCATTGATGAATTCTTATCTACATTTGAATCCTCTCCCATTGGACTAGACATGGAGATTAAAGAAGAAGAAGCACAACCTCCCATGCCCATGGTGAACAATGAAGAAGAGATCGAATTAGAAGAAAGCTACCAAGAGGAAGCAGTTGAAGTTGAAGAGGCTTGTAAAGCTTGCCAAGGTTGTTGGAGACCTCTCCCTCAAAGCCATCACCATCCATCCCTTCATTCATGTGGGTAAATCTCTCATCTCTAAGCTTAATTAGACCACTTGAATATGCGTTGCTTGAGACGGATGGGCAACTTAGAGCTCTTTGTGGCTATAAGAGTAAGAGGGAGATGGTTGGTGGTTGGCAACACAATCCTAGGTTCATTGTGGTAGGAAGCTCACGACTGAATTATCATGGTTGGAAGAATACTAAATTGTATGGATCTAGGAAGATGTTTCGATGCCTTAGTGAGAATTTGGATCGCTTACCACCCGGTTGGAACAAAGATGATCAACAAGAAGACGGGTGCAAAGGCAGGGTTTGGGACCCCGGAATTTCTCCCAACAATCAACACTCTTGGGGCATTGTTACTTTTTAATCTTCCTTGAAGGCTCTATGCACCTAGTTTGGGATCTCGGAGGCCATTGGAATTACAAAAATTGGTGGGGATTCCTGGATGAGTTCAAGCACAAGCCACCATGACAAGGAGCTCACCAAATGTCCAACTTAAGGACTTTAACTAAAAGTGCTAGGTGGGAGACAACCCACCATGGTATAATCGTTCCTTTTTATTCTTAATCATATTTTATTTTATTTTTATTAGTGTTCATTCATAATTTTTGCATATTCACCTGCATTCTGTATTTTGCATAAAAAAGGGGGCAAACCACGCGTGCGCGCAGGCCACGCGTGGGTGTCGATTGTAGTTTCGCTCCCCCATCCAACGAACAAAAAGTTGCGATGGAATCACGCGGCTGGTGTGCTCTGCGCACAATTCAACCCACGCGCACGCGTCTATGACGCGAGCGCGTCAATTTGGCACAAGGGAAAACCACGCGTACACATCAAGCACGTGCACGGGTGGATAGGGAAATCGGCGTAAATAGCATGTGGGACAGAAAGTTGTGCTGCCCCCACGCTGAAACTGTGCTAGATGCACAAGGTCATCCACGCGTACGCATCCCTGACGTGTGCACGTCCTTTTTGCATCCAAGACCACCCACGCGTACGCGTCGCATGGCGAATACAGTCCTCAAGCGCATGTGTGATGCACGCGAGCGCGTCGCGTCCCGATTTTTCATTCCCTTCTCCTTTCTTCCTTCATTCTTCTTATTGCATTTAACAATTTTTCTCTTTCATGCTTACTTATTTATGGTTTCTTTTCCATTCTTTTCTTTTTCTTCATGCATTAATTTTTATATTGGTGTTGGAGCTTTATTTGGATCTTATATTATTATACTTGAGCTTGTGGATATCATCAAGAGTGATTTGACAATTAATATTAATTTTTGGATTTTTACATGCATACCAAGTGTTTTTGAAAAGCCCGTATGGCATTGTGAATTCTTAATTATTCTATCCTTCTACTCTAATGCCTGTTTTTCACAAAACCCTTTAAATATTTTATTAATTAAATATAATTGTCAATACAAATGTTATTGTTAGTTTGTTACGAGTAATACTACATTTTGGCTTTTAATGTTTGATCTACGCTACTCATGTCTTTGCCAGCATGCCAATAAACATCTTGCATTTAATTCCCTCCATTTATCATGCTATATTTCCATTGATGTCCTAATTGCATGGAGTCATGACCATGTGTTAATGACATTCTTCTTTACCTTGGCATGATTATTACTCGTACTGCCCTCTTTCTTGCTCTATCCCTTTGAATTCATGCCCCTTTCTCTTCTTCCTTTTCAGGATGGCCACCAGAAAGTGTACCGAGAGAGCCTTTAACAAACCACCGGCAAGGAAAAGAACAAAAAGCATAAGCAACTTCAACAAACCAGCTGCTCCCTCAGATACTTCAGAGGCTTGATGATTAGATTTTTGATGGTATAGAATTTCACAAATGAATTCTCGTTGCAAGTATAGTTCCTAAACCAAACAAAAATCTTTTCATACAAAAAGTTGTTTGTCACTAAAACAAACCCCTAAATTTATAAACCGAAGTATTGGAACCTCGGGTCATCCTCCCTAGGAATTACAATAAAGTGTCTTGTTATTAGTTGTGAGTTATTTTGGGGTTTTTTGAGATTTTAGACAAGAATTATAAATGGCAAAGGAAATAAACTAACAACTAACAAAGCTCTTGGCAAGATATGAGAATTAGAAGTCCTAGCCTAGTTATCCTCCTCAATTATGATAGCAAATTGTCCATTACTCCCACTTAGTTAACCTCTAACCATGGAGGAAAGTCAAGTGGATGAATCAATTTGATTCCTCAAGTCCTAATCAACTCTTAAAGGAAAGACTAGCTTTAGAGGTATTCAAATCAATTAGCAACTTCTAATTATCAATCAACAAAAGAATTAGACAACTCAAGAGTCACTAATTACTCTACCTAGGCCAAGAGGAACAAAATCTACACTAAAGCTAGAAGAAGCATTTTATCAAACACATAAAAGGCATAAAAGGAAAGCACATGAAATCTACAACAAGAGTGAAATCTAACAACAATTGTTGCAATGAATTAACAACAACAATTAAAAGAAACACAATTATTATGAATTACCTTGATTGAATTGAAAGAAAGTAGAAGAAACAAAAGTAGATCTACAACAAAACACAAGAACAACATAAAAGAGATTACAACAAAGGAATGGAAGAAGAATGAATGTAACTACAAGAAATTGAGAAGATAGAAGTAGAAGAAGATGAATTAAAATCTAGATCTAAGAACTAAACCTAATCCTAATCCTAATTCTAGAGAGAAGTGAGAGCTTCTCTCTCTAAAACTAACTTTCCCTCCAAAACTAAGCTAAACTAAACTAATGGTAACTAACTTCTCCATCCCTCTTCAATCCTTGGCTTAAATAGCATCAGAAATGAGTTGGATTGGGCCCACAAGGCTTTTGAATTCGATGGCCACGAGTTGCATTTTAAAAAGTGACATGCACCATCGACGTGTCTGCGTACCGTGCACGTGCGCACCCCTATGCGCGATGCAACTATGGCAAATCTTATATCGTTTCGAAGCCCCGGATGTTAGCTTTTCAACCCAACTAGAACCGCATCATTTGGACCTCTGTAGCTCAAGTTATGGCCGATTAAGTGCGAAGAGGTTGGCTTGACAGCTTTTGCGATTCCTTCGTTTCTTCATGAGTTCTCCAATTTTACATGCTTTTCCTTTATTCCCTTTATCCGATCTTTGCCTCCTAAATCTGAAATCACTTAACAAACATATCAAGGCATCTAAAGGGATCAAAGGTAAATTAAATTTAGCTATTTTAAGACCTAAAAAGCATGTTTTCACTCTTAAGCACAATTAAAGGAGAATATACAAAACCATGCTATTTTATTGAATAAATGTGGGTAAAAGGTGATAAAATCCCCAAAAATCAATACAAGATAAACCCTACAAATGGGGTTTATCAACCTCCCCACACTGAAACCAAGCATGTCCTCAATCTTAAACCAAGAATGAAGTAAAGGGGCATGACATTTATTCAATGGAAACTAACTAAATGCAATCTACCTATATGCAACTATCTAAATGAATGCAATTGCTTGGTCAAAATAAATCAATTCCCAAGAAGCATATATGCATAAGGGCTAAGGACTAGCAGGTATAACCACAATTGAATTGAGTCATTAAATATTTTTACAAACTTGCATGAAAAGCGATATTTATGGATGGAAGTATGTAGTTGAGCATCAAACCCTTACCGGATGTATTTGCACTCTATTCGCTCAAGTGTTTAGGGTTGATTCACTCAATTCTCCCCTAATCATGCTTTTTAAGATTTGTTTTTCATCTCACAATCAACATATATTTCATGCATGCACACATCTATCATGAGGTCTTTTCTTTAGGTTGTAATGGGGTTAGGGTCAAGGTAGGATGCATATTTGGTCCAGTGAGCTTGAAGTTTGAATCTTTGATAAGCTTAGACTTCCCACCTAACCTATGACATCCTATACAATTAAGTTCTAACCTAACTACCCATTTCTCACTTTTTCACATGCTCATGAATCCCTTTTCGTTTCACAACACATATGCATTGATTTTATTAAGCTACACTTTGCTTTGGGGCATTTTGTCCCCTTTTTCATTTCTTTCTCTTTTTTTTTCTTTTTCTTTCTTTTTCTATTTTTTTTATTCTTTTCTATATTATTTTTCTTTTTTTTCTTTTCTTTTTCTTTTGTTTTTCTCATTTTTTTTCTTTCTATATACAAGAGCATCAATGCATAAGGTTTTACATTTGATCAATATATGAGCATATACCCGATTCCCAATATTTCCAATAATAATACAAAACTACCCTTTTATTCACCCAATGTCTCAAGGTTCCCACACTTGAATGATACTCACACACACTAGCCTAAGCTAATCAAAGATCCAAATAAGGACTTTTATTGTTTTCTGCTTTAAGGCTTGTAATGTGCTAAATTAAAGAACAAGTGGGTTAAGCATAGGCTCAAATTTGCTAACAATGGAAGATAAAAGGTAAGGCTATTTGGGTAAGTGAGCTAAATGAAATGATTGACACAATCATATAAATGCATGAATACACAAAATAATGGACATAAAGAATCAAATAATTCAAAGATTACAATCATAGAAAGAGAATAATGCACACAAGAAGGAAAATAAGTGATTATAAGATGTAACCACACCATTAGGCTCAAATCTCACAAGCTTGTGTTCTTAGCTCAAAAATTCATGTTCCACAATATATATATATATATGTGATTCAAGCAAGTTTAATGAAAAGTTTTCACTCAAATCAATTGAGGTGCCCTATAGATAGAAATCTTGAAAAATTTCATTATTTTGACTAAGCTTATTGTGTATATATATGCAACAAGAATCATAAAAACCTAAAATGAAATGCAAAAGTGTTGGGATTAGAAATTTGTCACCCAAAATCGCCGAACGGTCGGACGACCTCCCCACACTTAAAAGTTTGCACCATCCTCGGTGCACTCAAAGATGAGCAAAGGGGTATGGCGAATCTCTGGATTGCTGCGTGTTCTTTCTTCCGCTTCCATATTTTCTTGTGGTGCATTCATCATGAAAAACAAAAATTAACACCATAAGATGAGAAGATGTAAAAGCAAGGAAGCATACATTGTTGGAATGAGGTAATAATCACTAGGATTGAGTGAGTGAATTAGTGTGACATTAATAACAAATAAGTGTGTGAACTCTAAATTGCGCGGTTTAGAACACACATTAGCATAAAAGTTATGTCACAAAAGAAGCATGCACTTCACTCATTCCAGTGTGCTTGAGATGCTCTAAGTAAACTTGTAAGGTAAAACAAGCATTAGAGAAGCATGGAAGCATTCAAGTCAAACATATATGGATGCATAGAATCAAGAAATACAATGCATTAGGATAAATGCACAACATCCATCAAGAAATTGCCCACTCAAAGAGAGAGTTCAAATCACATGGTGGCTAGCTACAACATGCAATTCAAAAGAGTCACAAGCTCGAAGGCAATTCTTATCACTTGGTATGTTCAAAAGGTAAGCATGAAAAACTCAAAACCAAGTAGCAAAATATAACCTCAATCATAGAATCCAACAAATATTATCTAAAAACATTCATGCTAAAAGAGCATTTAGGCAATAAGGGGCAACAATGTGTAGTAAACAAAGTCAATAATCCAACACTTGTAATGAGAAGAGAGAAAATAAAATGAAAACTAAACTAAAACTAACTAATCGACTAACTAACTAACTAACTAATTAATTAACTAAAATAAATGGTTATCAATGGTGTTTGGAAGTGTTGGATGAGGTGTAGAAGAAAGGAAGAAGAAATGAGAAGGAAAGAAATGGCAAGAGGAGAAGAAAAGAAGTGGATGGAATAAAGGGCATCCACGCGTATGCGCACATGGCGCGTCCGCGTCGATGGCTTATTTCGAGAGTGGCGCGTACGCGTGGGTGGGGTTGTGCCAAAGGCACAACGTTGGCGCGGCGTAGGCACAACTCTCGGGTCAATGTATGGAAGGTGAAACTTCTCAATCTACGCGTATGCACGCATGGTGCGCGCGCGTGGATGGTCCAATACGCTTAATGCACGCGTACACGCACAGTGCGCATACGCGTGGATGGTGCTCTATTTTTCAAAAAATTTTTTCTATGTTTTTGCACCAATCCAAGCATTCCAAACCTCCAAACAGCTACCAAAACACCATAAAACCTTATTTAACATACTAAACTACCAATTAGACTCAACAAACTCAACACAACATGAAAGTAAACTAATTCTATTAGTATGTACGAAAGAGAAAAAAATGAAAAGAATTTACCATGGTGGGGTGTCTCCCACCTAGCACTTTTGTTTATTGTCCTTAAGTTGGACTTATGGGGAGCTCCTCTCAAGGTGGCTTGTGCTTGAATTCATCTTGGAACTCCCACCAATGCTTGGTTCTCCATTGTGCCCCAAGATTTCTCATGGATTGAGCCAAGTATTGATGGAGTTCTTCACAAGCTTGGGGCTCCAAAAGTTGATCATCTTTTTCTAATCCGGGATCCCACACTTTATTTTCACACCCGTCTTGAAGTTGATCATCATTATTGGTCCATCCGGGTGGTGAACAAGATGAATTCTCCATGAAGTGCCCAACAATCCTCCTAGACCCATCTATTTGAGCACTATTCCCACCTTTGTATTCAACTCTTGAAGTATCAACCAAAATGAGCCTTGATTTGCAACGCCAACCATGAAACATCTTTCGCTTACGCTTCATCCCATAAAGCATCCTAAGTTGACCATCCATTTCAAGCAAGCCATACTCAAGCGGGACAATAAAGCTAATAGAAATGAATTTTACCCACTCAAGTGAGGGAGTAGATGGCAACCTAGGTAAAGATGCTTCCAACGGTCTTGACAAAGCATAACCTACCCCCGTTCTTCTATTTCTAGGGACTTCCACCTCTTCACAAGATCTCTTAATTTAAATCCTTTGTTCAACAATTTTATCTAAACCTTTTTCTTTACTCAAATCATAATAGGGAGGGTGAGAAAAATTTACCTCCTCAACGCTTTCAAATCCAATAGGAGAAGGTTCTTCATGCTCAAAGGATTCTTCACCACTTAGACTTGATGCTTGATCTTGATCACCAAGGGAACTCAATTCTTTCTCTATCCCATCCAAGTCTTTATATGGAATATGCCTTGGAAGGTGTGCACTTTCCTCCCTAGCATCAATTTCAATCATCTTGGAGGGGTTTTCTTCAACTCTATGTTCTCATGGAGGCTCCGCATCTCCTAAGTCTTCTACCACTTCTTCCTTGTTTTAAACAATTAAAGCTTCCTCCAATTGTTCCAATACAAAGCAACTTCCCTCATTTTCCACTGGAGTTTCCAATCTCTCCTTCATGCTATGTTCTTCATTTGATTCTCCACATGTAGCCATGGGAATTCCTTGAGTGTTCAAGCATTGGGAGGCTAATTGATTTGTTACCGCATCCAAGGCGGCCATGAAATTTTGCACATCCCTTTTCATCTCTTCTTGCCCTTGAACAACAACACCAAGGGTTTCATCTATTAGAGATTGGGATGGGTGGAAGGGTTCCTCATTTTGGGGATAGGGTTCATAATAGGAAGGTGATTCTTCTTGGTAGAGTTGTGGTGGTTCAATGTTTTCCATTCTTTCCACTTGTTGCACAACACACTCCATGGTTGCTTGAAATTGATCCAATGCTTCCTTGAGACGATCCCTTGACTCTTGTTCCTCTTAGATAATATGATTAGGATCATGTGGCTCTTGGATTAATGGATATGAGTATTCATCCATGGGAGGTTGTGGTGGAAAGTAGTATTCATCTTGTGGTTGAAAATTTTTATATATTGGAGGTGGTTCACATTGGTAATAATGTGGAGGAGGTGACTCTTGAAAATATTGATGTTGGAATGGTAGTGGCTCTATATGTGGTTCATATGGCTCATATGGTTGTTGGTAGGATGGATATGAATTAGGGTCATATGAAGGTGGTTGGTAAAAAGGGGCTTGTGAGTATGGTTGAGAGTTATGTTGAGGATATGGTTCATAGGCATATGGTGGTGGTTCTTGAAAGTCACAAGGTGATTCACCATGGCCATTGGATTAATATGCATCAAAGAATGGCTCTTCTTCATAGTGCATTGGTGGGGGTTGTTGCCATGAGGATTAATCATAAGCATATGGCTCTTCCCACCCTTGATTATCCCATTCTTGATACACATTCTCATTGAAGCTCTCATTACCTACAACATAGTTGTAACTACACTCATAGCCAAAGTGAGAATTCATGATGAAAAGAGAAAATAAAATGAAAACTAAACTAAAACTAACTAATCGACTAACTAACTAACTAACTAATTAATTAACTAAAATAAATGGTTATCAATGGTGTTTGGAAGTGTTGGATGAGGTGTAGAAGAAAGGAAGAAGAAATGAGAAGGAAAGAAATGGCAAGAGGAGAAGAAAAGAAGTGGATGGAATAAAGGGCATCCACGCGTACGTGCACATGGCGCGTCCACGTCGATGGCTTATTTCGAGAGTGGCGCGTACGCGTCATGTGCGCGTACGCGTGGGTGGGGTTGTGCCAAAGGCACAATGTTGGCGCGGCGTAGGCACAACTCTCGGGTCAATGTATGGAAGGTGAAACTTCTCAATCTACGCGTACGCACGCATGGCGCGCGCGCGTGGATGGTCCAATACGCTTAATGCATGCGTACACGCGCAGTGCGCATACGCGTGGATGGTGCTCTATTTTTCAAAAATTTTTTTCTATGTTTTTGCACCAATCCAAGCATTCCAAACCTCCAAACAGCTACCAAAACACCATAAAACCTTATTTAACATACTAAACTACCAATTAGACTCAACAAACTCAACACAACATGAAAGTAAACTAATTCTATTAGTATGTACGAAAGAGAAAAAAATGAAAAGAATTTACCATGGTGGGGTGTCTCCCACCTAGCACTTTTGTTTATTGTCCTTAAGTTGGACTTATGGGGAGCTCCTCTCAAGGTGGCTTGTGCTTGAATTCATCTTGGAACTCCCACCAATGCTTGGTTCTCCATTGTGCCCCAAGATTTCTCATGGATTGAGCCAAGTATTGATGGAGTTCTTCACAAGATTGGGGCTCCAAAAGTTGATCATCTTTTTCTAATCCGGGATCCCACACTTTATTTTCACACCCGTCTTGAAGTTGATCATCATTATTGGTCCATCCGGGTGGTGAACAAGATGAATTCTCCATGAAGTGCCCAACAATCCTCCTAGACCCATCTATTTGAGCACTATTCCCACCTTTGTATTCAACTCTTGAAGTATCAACCAAAATGAGCCTTGATTTGCAACGCCAACCATGAAACATCTTTCGCTTACGCTTCATCCCATAAAGCATCCTAAGTTGACCATCCGTTTCAAGCAAGCCATACTCAAGCGGGACAATAAAGCTAATAGAAATGAATTTTACCCACTCAAGTGAGGGAGTAGATGGTAACCAAGGTAAAGATGCTTCCAACGGTCTTGACAAAGCATAACCTACCCCCGTTCTTCTATTTCTAGGGACTTCCACCTCTTCACAAGATCTCTTAATTTAAATCCTTTGTTCAACAATTTTATCTAAACCTTTTTCTTTACTCAAATCATAATAGGGAGGGTGAGAAAAATTTACCTCCTCAACGCTTTCAAATCCAATAGGAGAAGGTTCTTCATGCTCAAAGGATTCTTCACCACTAAGACTTAATGCTTGATCTTGATCACCAAGGGAACTCAATTCTTTCTCTATCCCATCCAAGTCTTTATATGGAATATGCCTTGGAAGGTGTGCACTTTCCTCCCTAGCATCAATTTCAATCATCTTGGAGGGGTTTTCTTCAACTCTATGTTCTCATGGAGGCTCCGCATCTCCTAAGTCTTCTACCACTTCTTCCTTGTTTTCAACAATTAAAGCTTCCTCCAATTGTTCCAATACAAAGCAACTTCCCTCATTTCCCACTGGAGTTTCCAATCTCTCCTTCATGCTATGTTCGTCATTTGATTCTCCACATGTAGCCATGGGAATTCCTTGAGTGTTCAAGCATTGGGAGGCTAATTGATTTGTTACCGCATCCAAGGCGGCCATGAAATTTTGCACATCCCTTTTCATCTCTTCTTGCCCTTGAACAACAACACCAAGGGTTTCATCTATTAGAGATTGGGATGGGTGGAAGGGTTCCTCATTTTGGGGATAGGGTTCATAATAGGAAGGTGATTCTTCTTGGTAGAGTTGTGGTGGTTCAATGTTTTCCATTCTTTCCACTTGTTGCACAACACACTCCATGGTTGCTTGAAATTGATACAATGCTTCCTTGAGACGATCCCTTGACTCTTGTTCCTCTTGGATAATATGATTAGGATCATGTGGCTCTTGGATCAATGGATATGAGTATTCATCCATGGGAGGTTGTGGTGGAAAGTAGTATTCATCTTGTGGTTGAAAATTTTTATATATTGGAGGTGGTTCATGATGCCAAGGCATCTTAGGCTAGTTTCACTAGCCTTTTTCTTTTATTTTTAGTTGTTTTATGCATTTTCTTGAGCCTTAAGTAATCATTTGGGCCAAATAGTCATGCTTGTCTTAAATCATTCAAACATGAAGATTTTGATGCAAATTCCATGAGTTTTTAGTTATATTCCTTGAATGCTATGAATGGAAGAATTCTCATGAAATTTTGCAAGACTTTGATGCAGTTGTTTGGATGATTTCAGGGAAGAAGAGGCTAGGCAAGGAAGCAACAAAATCAATAAAGGAAGCTTGAATATCACATGTGGAGTTTAAGCTCCAGTTTAAGCTCCAGTTTAAGCTCCAGTTTAAGCTTAAACTGGAGCATTAAACGCCAAAATCATGAAAGCTGAAAGTGGCGTTTAACCTCCAGTTTAACCTTAAACTGGAAGTTAAACGCCAGAAATGAAATGCATCAGGGAGCCACTCCACGTTTAAGCTCCAGTTTAACCTTAAACTGGAGCTTAAACGTGTTCGACATTCTCCTCCAGGGTTGCCTTCTTCCATTTCCACGTTTAAGCTTCAGTTTAACCTTAAACAGAAGCTTAAACGTGCTCGAGCTTGTGCCTCCAGGGAGTGCCAGCGTTTAAGCTCCAGTTTAAGCTTAAACTGGAGCTTAAACGTGTTATATGGAACAGCTTGACCATGCCTTCTTCAAACATAAATAACTTGAGCTACAAAACTCCAAATGAGGTGATTCAAAATGCATCGGAAAGAAGACATCTAGAGCTTTCCAAGAATATATGGCATGCATGGTGGATACTAAAAATTGAGGGAGAAAACAGCCCCGTAATGTGCATAAAAGAGCATAGTACCAACATGCAATCAGGCCAGCTGACCTTTTCACCTTCCATGGAGTATAACTCGAGTTGTAGAACTCCAAATGATGCGCTTCCAGTTGCATTGGAAAGTAGACATCCAGAGCTTTCCAACGATGTATAGAAGTATGGGGTGGACAATGCAACTGAGCTCCCAAAATTGGCATTTTCGAGCACGTTTAAGTGACTTAAACGTTGGCTTAAACGCTGTCAAACCAACCAGCAACCTTGTCACCTTCAATCAAGCATAACTTGAGCTATAGAGATCCAATTGAGGTGCTTCCAGTTGCGTTAGAAATCTGACATCCATAGCTTTCCAACGAGGTATAATATTCTATATTTGGCATCAAATTGGCAAGGTTGACAAGAGAACAAAGTGACGACTCAAGAAAGGGGGGTGCAACGTTTAATGGATCATTATCCTTTTTGGATCAATTATGTCACTCTACCCTTCAAACAAGCAAGGCCCATCAACAACACCAAATCAAGGCCACAAGAATCATCTAGAATAGTTTATTTTCATTTGATTGTAATTTGCTTTTAATTTCATTTTCATTTTGTAATTTAGGGAGCCTATTTAAAGGCCTTAGTTTCTGCATTTGAGAGGGGATTGAAGGGGAATCCAGCCCCTGAGGGGGACTTTTACCTTGAGTTTTGGAAATCACTTTTCATATTTTGTAATTGAATTCTGAGCTATGAATCACTAACCCCCTTTCATTGGGTTAGGGAGCTCTATTGTAATTCAACGAATCAATAATAGTTTTATCTTCTTCTTCAATCTTTTCTCTTGAACTTTGTTAGAAAGCTTCTCGATCTAATTCCATTGGGTAGTTGTCTTGGGAAAGAAACTACTCATAATTGGAATCCTTCGGAACCTTGGGAAAGGAATGGAGGATTCATGCTAGAGAAGCTTTCTCACAGTGAATTGGATTGGGGTTTGGATGGATATTGTGACATGTAATCCTACCAAATTGTGGTTCATGAAACTGTGTGGTATAATCAGTGATCGAGCATCATCTCTTCTTATGAACATTTAAACCAAGGGATTGGTAATTTGTTTGTTTTTAGAGAGAATTGGTGAGCCAAGGGATTGGGATCCAATCATATAAGATTGCCAAGCAAAATTCAATGAATGCATTGGTTGAGGAAGGGATAAGACGTTTTGATTCGGAGATCTCAATATCTCCTGAAACCCAATGAATTTCCCATTTCTGATCTACCACTTTCTCTTTACATTCTGCAATTAAATTCATGCAATCACCCCCATCCCTTTTAATTTCAGCAATTTAGCTTCTCGCTCTTTAATTCATGCAATTTTACATTCCGCAATTCTCATCTAAATCTTGATTCCGCTCAACTAGAACATACTTCTAATCCGAATTGCTCACTCAACCAATCCTTGTGGGATTCGACCTCACTCTATTGTGAGTTTTTACTTGACGATAACCGGTGCACTTGCCGGAAGGAATTTTGCCGATCGTGCAATTTCCTTAAATCGTAGCATATCAAGTTTATGCACATCAAGTTTATGGCGCCGTTGCCGGGGATTGGTTTTCGATTGACAATTCTCCAATTGGAAGTTAACTAGATTGAGCAATTTTTCTTTTCTTTTGTTAATAGTTTTTGTTTCAGTTTATTACTGCTAATTTCTGCAAATTTTAATTTGTTTTCTTTGCTTATTCACTTGTTAGCATACTAACCACTAGCTGTTTGTGATATTGCCTCACTATGGGATTTCCACTATCTTTGGATGAGTATTGTTTGAGACTGAGCACATTGCAAAAAAGAAAGGAGTATCCATCATCTTTTGGTCAATCAAAATTCATGAGAAACTCTCCACCACCATAGAATGATTCATGTTATTATGCTCATGGTGGGTGGGAGTATCAGGAACAGGAAACGGGGTACTTCCCAGAGCCACAAAAGGGTCCATGTTTTGGTGAATTTGATCACTACTCAAGTTGTGGCTGGGAAGATCAAAACCAAAGAGATTTCACTTATTCACACCCTATTCATCAAGAGCCATCACCTCTGAATTATCCAACCTCACCTCCTAGTTTTACATATCCAAATTCTTCATCACTTGAGCATTTCTCAGCACAAAATTCCTTCTCAAATTCATACAATTCATTTCACTATCCACAAGACTCATTCCACTACACACAAGAGTCATACCACTACCAACACTCCAACCAAAGACTCTATCAGCCCACACAAAACACATACTCCCAACCACCATATCACAGCCAAGATAATCAACCTCATCAACCCCATCCAAACCAATCACTTCATGATCAGTTAACCAGGATAGAAGGAATGCTTGCAACTATGGGCAGAGATGTGGCCGATTTGAAAGGCTTTAAGGAAGAAGTGATATCCAACTTACAAAATCAAGGTGCTGCCATTCAAAAGCTAGAAGCACAAATTGGATATCTATCAAAGCAAATCCCTACCCACAATTCTTCTAGTGATACCATGGCAAACCCAAGGGAGGAATCAGAAGAACAAGAAAGGGAGAAAGTCAATCAAGGGAGATCACACTCCAATGAAACAGAGAGTTGCAAAGAGGAAGGGTTCATTGAACCACAAATTCAGGAAGCTTTTGATGAACAGGATACTCCAACTGTCCAACAACAACCAAGTTCTGAGATCAAGGATGTGAAGGCAGTAGAAACAAGCACTAAAATGAGGATTGTGACCGAGAAACAAAGGACCATATCCATGAAGAAGAGAAGGTCGAAGAACAATCCAACTCCTGAGCCAACAAGCAAGTTCACTCAAGCCAATCACAAGGGAAAGCTTGCTGGAAAGAGGCATTCACAACAAGGGGCACTAACTAGCTCCTTTATCCACTTGAAGTCATTCCTCTTAACAAACTGGAGGAAGAGGAAGAAAGTCAGGAACAACATGTCAAGCTAATGACAGTAAACGAGCGCTTGTTGGGAGGCAACCCAACCAAAGGTAGTTTTTCTTTTCTAGTTATTTCAATAAAAAAAGTTAAGTAGATTTATCTGTATTGCAAGGAGCTAAGTTTGGTGTTGCACACCAAAACAATTCAAGGGTGAATGTGAGATTCTAAGATTGGTGTTCCACCAAAAACTTCATTAAAAGCACATTTCTACCTCAGCATGACTAGTCACTAGCTCCAACCAATCAGGGAAACTACTTAAACAATAGTTTAATTTCTAGTTCATAGTTTCTTTTTCTAGTTCATAGTTATTTTCTTAATAAAAGCACATGAGGTTTTCTGCATATGATCCAAATTGCTGCATATGGCAAGGAACTAAGTTTGGTGTTCACACACCAATCTAAGTTCAGAGGCCTACAAACATACATGCATGCTAACCAATTCTCAAAGTGCTTGGGGGAACAAACAACTTCTAATAGCTTTGCAGGAAGACAATCAATCTCATGGAAGGAATATACATCATCATCAAAGAGAACACCAAGGTTAGGAAGGATGATGAACAACAAAGAAGATGCTAAAAGGTTGTATTGTCACTTAATTGCTTGTACTTTGAATTGCTGATATTGGAATTTTGCATGCACCCCTGCTTTAAGTTTGAGTCATTGCAGTTTTTGTTTGTCTGTTTGTTTAATTTCCAAATAAGTGATAGTCTAAGTGTCTGGATAAACTTCACTTGCTTAAATGTATGCTTGCCCTGCTTGTTCTGTTTCCAAAAATAAAAGAAATGTTTGAACAAAAGTAACTCAATTCCATTTGGTAAGAAATCAAATAAGATTAAGTGGTGGTATGCATGTTTGATTGAATAGTCAGCTCACTAAGAAATAAAGTCAGAATTGTCACTTTTAGTGGAAATTAGGATGCTGTCTATGGATCTTGATGAATAAATGTCTTTGGCCATGAAAAAGAAAGAAAAAGAAGAAGAAAAAGCCACTGAAAAAGGGCAACCAAAAAAAGCAAAAAAAATTGAGAAAATAAGCTAGGCACCAATGGTTTGAACTTCTGAGACAAATGCCTGTGGTGTTTATGTATTAAGGATATGCTTGGATGAATAGGTTCTGAGGAGTGTTTCAACACTTGGTAACTTGGGTTAACTAACCCGGGATTATCAACCAAAAGTCCATTATCAAGAGCAACCTAAATACAAAATATTTAGTCACACAAAGAGGTGCTGGGCACCAATGTCTCAAGAAGAAATGTGAACTAAAATGCCTGTGGTGGATATGTGTGAGCACTGATAAAGAAATGTCAAAAGCTTGTGCAACACATGACACTGAGCAACAAGGAGCAAATAAGCTCAAAGAAAAAGAAAAACAAAGAAAAGAAACTTGCCAAGGATATGTGAATAACAAGAGGCCATAGCAGTGTTTTAGTGGAAACATAAAAAGTGACATTCTTACCTAAGAAACAATAAAGTGATGCTGCAACAACTTTCTGCATGAACACCCCATTAATCAATGTCAATTACTTACTGATATGGCTAATGAATTTACTTTCTGTTTCATTCTTTCTTCTCAAATAATTCAGAACTTGCTTGGGGACAAGCAAGGATTAAGTTTGGTGTTGTGATGCCAAGGCATCTTAGGCTAGTTTCACTAGCCTTTTTCTTTTATTTTTAGTTGTTTTATGCATTTTCTTGAGCCTTAAGTAATCATTTGGGCCAAATAGTCATGCTTGTCTTAAATCATTCAAACATGAAGATTTTGATGCAAATTCCATGAGTTTTTAGTTATATTTCTTGAATGCTATGAATGGAAGAATTCTCATGAAATTTTGCAAGACTTTGATGCAGTTGTTTGGATGATTTCAGGGAAGAAGAGGCTAGGCAAGGAAGCAACAAAATCAATAAAGGAAGCTTGAATATCACATGTGGAGTTTAAGCTCCAGTTTAAGCTCCAGTTTAAGCTTAAACTGGAGCATTAAACGCCAAAATCATGAAAGCTGAAAGTGGCGTTTAACCTCCAGTTTAACCTTAAACTGGAAGTTAAACGCTAGAAATGAAATGCATCAGGGAGCCACTCCACGTTTAAGCTCCAGTTTAACCTTAAACTGGAGCTTAAACGTGTTCGACATTCTCCTCCAGGGTTGCCTTCTTCCATTTCCACGTTTAAGCTTCAGTTTAACCTTTAAACTGAAGCTTAAACGTGCTCGAGCTTGTGCCTCCAGGGAGTGCCAGCGTTTAAGCTCCAGTTTAAGCTTAAACTGGAGCTTAAACGTGTTATATGGAACAGCTTGACCATGCCTTCTTCAAACATAAATAACTTGAGCTACAAAACTCCAAATGAGGTGATTCAAAATGAATTGGAAAGAAGACATCTAGAGCTTTCCAAGCATATATGGCATGCATGGTGGATACTAAAAATTGAGGGAGAAAACAGCCCCGTAATGTGCATAAAAGAGCATAGTACCAACATGCAATCAGGCCAGCTGACCTTTTCACCTTCCATGGAGTATAACTCGAGTTGTAGAACTCCAAATGATGCGCTTCCAGTTGCATTGGAAAGTAGACATCCAGAGCTTTCCAACGATGTATAGAAGTATGGGGTGGACAATGCAACTGAGCTCCCAAAATTGGCATTTTCGAGCACGTTTAAGTGACTTAAACGTTGGCTTAAACGCTGTCAAACCAACCAGCAACCCTGTCACCTTCAATCAAGCATAACTTGAGCTATAGAGATCCAATTGAGGTGCTTCCAGTTGCGTTAGAAAGCTGACATCCATAGCTTTCCAACGAGGTATAATAGTCTATATTTGGCATCAAATTGGCAAGGTTGACAAGAGAACAAAGTGACGACTCAAGAAAGGGGGGTGCAACGTTTAATGGATCATTATCCTTTTTGGGTCAATTATGTCACTCTACCCTTCAAACAAGCAAGGCCCATCAACAACACCAAATCAAGGCCACAAGAATCATCTAGAATAGTTTATTTTCATTTGATTGTAATTTGCTTTTAATTTTATTTTCATTTTGTAATTTAGGGAGCCTATTTAAAGGCCTTAGTTTCTGCATTTGAGAGGGGATTGAAGGGGAATCCAGCCCCTGAGGGGGACTTTTACCTTGAGTTTTGGAAATCACTTTTCATATTTTGTAATTGAATTCTGAGCTATGAATCACTAACCCCCTTTCATTGGGTTAGGGAGCTCTATTGTAATTCAACGAATCAATAATAGTTTTATCTTCTTCTTCAATCTTTTCTCTTGAACTTTGTTAGAAAGCTTCTCGATCTAATTCCATTGGGTAGTTGTCTTGGGAAAGAAACTACTCATAATTGGAATCCTTCGGAACCTTGGGAAAGGAATGGAGGATTCATGCTAGAGAAGCTTTCTCACAGTGAATTGGATTGGGGTTTGGATGGATATTGTGACATGTAATCCTACCAAATTGTGGTTCATGAAACTGTGTGGTATAATCAGTGATCGAGCATCATCTCTTCTTATGAACATTTAAACCAAGGGATTGAGAATTTGTTTGTTTTTAGAGAGAATTGGTGAGCCAAGGGATTGGGATCCAATCATATAAGATTGCCAAGCAAAATTCAATGAATGCATTGGTTGAGGAAGGGATAAGACGTTTTGATTCGGAGATCTCAATATCTCCTGAAACCCAATGAATTCCCCATTTCTGATCTACCACTTTCTCTTTACATTCTGCAATTAAATTCATGCAATCACCCCCATCCCTTTTAATTTCAGCAATTTAGCTTCTCGCTCTTTAATTCATGCAATTTTACATTCCGCAATTCTCATCTAAATCTTGATTCCGCTCAACTAGAACATACTTCTAATCCGAATTGCTCACTCAACCAATCCTTGTGGGATTCGACCTCACTCTATTTTGAGTTTTTACTTGACGATAACAGGTGCACTTGCCGGAAGGAATTTTGCCGATCGTGCAATTTCCTTAAATCGTATCATATCAAGTTTATGCACATCAGTTCACATTGGTAATAATGTGGAGGAGGTAGCTCTTGAAAATATTGATGTTGGAATGGTAGTGGCTCTATATGTGGTTCATATGGCTCATATGGTTGTTGGTAGGATGGATATGAATTAGGTTCATATGAAGGTGGTTGGTAAGAAGGGGCTTGTGAGTATGGTTGAGAGTTATGTTGAGGATATGGTTCATAGGCATATGGTGGTGGTTCTTGAAAGTCACAAGGTGATTCACCATGGCCATTGGATTAATATGCATCATAGAATGGCTCTTCTTCATAGTGCATTGGTGGGGGTTGTTGCCATGAGGATTAATCATAAGCATATGGCTCTTCCCACCCTTGATTATCCCATTCTTGATACACATTCTCATTGAAGCTCTCATTACCTACAACATAGTTGTAACTACACTCATAGCCAAAGTGAGAATTCATAATGAAAAGAGAAAATAAAATTCAAAAGCTAATAGAAATCAAGAGAAACAAAATTCTACGACTAGCAAATAAAGCAAAAAGCAATATATTCACAATATTCACATATATACAATAACCAATAACACAACACCATTGCAACTCCCCGGCAACGGCGCCATTTTGATGATTAGATTTTTGATGGTTTAGAATTTCACAAATGAATTCTCGTTGCAAGTATAGTTCCTAAACCAAACAATAATCTTTTCATACAAAAAGTTGTTTGTCACTAAAACAAACCCCTCAATTTATAAACCGAGGTATTGGAACCTCAGGTCGTCCTCCCTAGGAATTACAATAAAGTGTCTTGTTATTAGTTGTGAGTTATTTTGGGGTTTTTTGAGATTTTAGACAAGAATTATAAATGGCAAAGGAAATAAACTAACAACTAACAAAGCTCTTGGCAAGATATGAAAATTAGAAGTCCTAGCCTAGTTATCCTCCTTAATTATGATAACAAATTGTCCATTACTCCCACTTAGTTAACCTCTAATCATGGAGGAAAGTCAAGTGGATGAATCAATTTGATTCCTCAAGTCCTAATCAACTTCTAAAGGAAAGACTAGCTTTAGAGGTATTCAAATGAATTGGAAACTTCTAATTATCAATCAACAAAAGAATTAGATAACTCAAGAGTCACTAATTACTCTACCTAGGCCAAGAGGAACAAAATCTACACTAAAGCTAGAAGAAGCATTTTATCAAAGACATAAAAGGAATAAATGGAAAGCACATGAAATCTACAACAAGAATGAAATCTAACAACAATTATTGCAATGAATTAACAACAACAATTAAAAGAAACACAATTATTATGAATTACCTTGATTGAATTGAAAGAAAGTAGAAGAAACAAAAGTAGATCTACAACAAAACACAAGAACAACATAAAAGAGATTACAACAAAGGAATGGAAGAAGAATGAATGTAACTACAATAAATTGAGAAGATAGAAGTAGAAGAAGATGAATTAAAATCTAGATCTAAGAACTAAACCTAATCCTAATCCTAATTCTAGAGAGAAGTGAGAGCTTCTCTCTCTAAAACTAACTTTCCCTCCAAAACTAAGCTAAACTAAACTAATGGTAACTAACTTCTCCATCCCTCTTCAATCCTTGGCTTAAATAGCATCAGAAATGAGTTGGATTGGGCCCACAAGGCTTTTGAATTCGCTGGCCACGAGTTGCATTTTAAAAAGTGACATGCACCATCGGCGTGTCCGCGTACCGTGCGCGTGTACGCCTCTATGCACGATGCAACTATAGCAAATCTTATATCTTTTCGAAGCCCCGGATGTTAGCTTTCCAACCCAACTGGAACCGCATCATTTGGACCTCTGTAGCTCAAGTTATGGCCGATTAAGTGCAAAGAGGTCGGCTTGACAGCTTTTGCGATTCCTTCATTTCTTCCTGAGTTCTCTATTTTTACATGCTTTTCCTTTATTCCCTTTATCCGATCTTTGCCTCCTAAATCTGAAATCACTTAACAAACATATCAAGGCATCTAATGGGATCAAAGGTAAATTAAATTTAGCTATTTTAAGACCTAAAAAGCATGTTTTCACTCTTAAGCACAATTAAAGGAGAATATACAAAACCATGCTATTTCATTGAATAAATGTGGGTAAAAGGTGATAAAATCCCCAAAAATAAATACAAGATAAACCCTACAAATGGGGTTTATCAACCTCCCCACACTTAAACCAAGCATGTCCTCATGCTTAAACCAAGAATGAAGTAAAGGGGCATGGCATTTATTCAATGGAAACTAACTAAATGCAATCTACCTATATGCAACTATCTAAATGAATGCAATTGCTTGGTCAAAATAAATCAATTCCCAAGAAGCATATATGCATAAGGGCTAAGGACTATGATGAGCGGATAATTTATACGCTTTTTGGCATTGTTTTTAGTATGTTTTAGTTAGTTTTTATTATATTTTTATTAGTTTTAGTTAAAATTCACTTTTCTGGACTTTACTATGAGTTTGTGTGTTTTTCTGTGATTTCAGGTATTTTCTGGCTGAAATTGAGGGACCTGAGCAAAAATCTGATTCAGAGGCTGAAAAGGACTGCAGATGCTGTTGGATTCTGACCTCCCTGCACTCGAAGTGGATTTTCTAGAGCTACAGAAGCTCAATTGGCGCGCTCTCAATTGCGTTGGAAAGTAGACATCCTGGGCTTTCCAGAAATGTGTAATAGTCCATACTTTGCCTGAGATTTGATGGCCCAAACAGGCGTTCTAAGTCAGCTCAAGAATTATGGCGTTTAACGCCGGAACTGGCACAAGAATGGGAGTTAAACGCCCAAACTGGCACAAAAGCTGGCGTTCAACTCCAAGAAAAGTCTCTACACATGAAAGCTTCAATGCTCAGCCCAAGCACACACCAAGTGGGCCCGGAAGTAGATTTTTATGTCATTTACTCATCTTTGTAAACCCTAAGCTACTAGTTCTCTACAAATAGGACCTTTTGCTATTGTATTTGATATCTTTAGATCTTTTGATCATCTTTTGATCACTTTAGATCTTAGGATCATCTTTGGACGTCTAGTTCTTAGATCGTTGGGGGGCTGGCCTCTCGGCCATGCCTAGACCTTGTTCTTATGTATTTTCAATGGTGGAGTTTCTACACACCATAGATTAAGGTGTGGAGCTCTGCTGTACCTCGAGTATTAATGCAATTACTATTGTTCTTCTATTTGATTCAGCTTATTCTTGTTCTAAGATATCACTTGTTCCTCAACTTGATGAATGTGATGATCCGTGACACTCATCATCATTCTCACCTATGAACGTGTGCCTGACAACCACCTCCGTTCTACCTTAGACTGAGTGGATATCTCTTAGATTCCTTAATCAGAATCTTCGTGGTATAAGCTAGAATTGATGGCGGCATTCAAGAGAATCTGGAAGGTCTAAACCTTATGTGTGGTATTCTGAGTAGGATTCAAGGATTGAATGACTGTGACGAGCTTCAAACTCGCGATTGTGGGGCGTTAGTGACAGACGCAAAAGAATCACTGAATTCTATTTCGACATGATCGAGAACCGACAGCTGAATAGCCGTGCTGTGACAGAGCGCGTTGAACATTTTCACAGAGAGGACGGGACTGTAGCCATTGACAACGGTGATTCCCAACCTACAGCTTGCCATGGAAAGGAGTAAGAAGGATTGGATGAAGACAGTAGAAAAGCAGAGAGACGGAAGGGACAAAGCATCTCCATACGCTTATCTGAAATTCTCACCAATGAATTACATAAGTATCTCTATCTTTAATTTATGCTTTATTCATAAATTATCCATAACCATTTGAATCTGCCTGACTGAGATTTACAAGATGACCATAGCTTGCTTCATACCAACAATCTCCGTGGGATCGACCCTTACTCGCGTAAGGTTTATTACTTGGACGACCCAGTGCACTTGCTGGTTATTTGTGCGAATTTGTGATAAAGAGTTGAGATTGCAATTGAGCGTACCATGTTGATGGCGTCATTGATGATCACAATTTCGTGCACCAAGTTTTTGGTGCCGTTGCCGGAGATTGTTTGAGTTTGGACAACTGACGGTTCATCTTGTTTCTTAGATTAGGTATTTTTTTCCAGAGTTCTTAAGAATGAATTCTAGTGTTTCAAGGTGATGTTTTTATCATCACCAAAGCTGATTGATTCTCATCAATTTAGCTCTTGAATGTAAAGTCCTGCTGAAGCTTGGCTAGCCATGTCTAATTTCTTTAGACTAAAGTTTTAGACTAACATTGCATGATTCCTGGAATTCTCATTAAGAAATTTGATATCCTTATTTTCTTTTTCACTCAATTTTCAAAAAAAAAAATCCAAAAAAATTATAAAATTTTAAAAATAAAAAATATTCTTATGTTTCTTGTTGAGTCTAATGTCTCATTTTAAGTTTGGTGTCAATTGCATGTTTCTTTTCTTCTTGCATTTTTCGAATCCATTCATGTGTCGTCATTTATCTTCAAGCTGTTCTTGATGATTTCCTTGCTCTGATCTTTAAATTCTCTTGTCTTGAGTGTTTTGCTGTTTCTCATATGCATTCTCAATTTGTTAGTGTCAGTAGTATACAAACTTCTAAGTTCGGTGTCTTGCATGCATTGTTTATTTGGTCTTAGTTGCATTTTGATTATTCCTCATCATAAAAAATTTCAAAAAAATTTTTCTTTGTGTCTTTTCAAGTTAATAATACAGAGAATTGAAGATTCAGAACATACAGCAGAGGAATTACACAGAAAAAGCTGGGCATTCAAAACGCCCAGTGAGGAAGGAAAACTGGCGTTTAAACGCTAGCCAGGGTACCTGGCTGGGCGTTTAACGCCCAAAAGGGTAGCATTTTGGGCGTTAAACGCCCAAAATGTAGAATGTATACCCTTCTGGGCGTTTAACGCCAGGATGGCACAAGAGGGAAGATTCTGTTTTTAATTCAAATTTTTTTCAAGTTTTCATAATTTTTCAAAATCAAATCTTTTTCAAACCATATCTTTTCAATCATATATTTTCAAAATCAATTTCTTTCCATTTTCAAAAATACTTGCTAACAATTAATGATTTGATTCAACATTTCAATTATGTTGCCTTTTCTGTTGAAAAAGGTTTAATGTCTGAATCATATCTTTTAAATTTCTTGTTAGCCAAGTCATTAATTTTCAAAATCAAATCTTTTTAAATTGTTTTTCAATCATATCTTTTCAATCATATCTTTTTAAAAACCATAACTTTTCAATCATATCTTATTAATCACATCTTTTTCAAAATAGTTTTCAATCATATCTTTTTGATTTCTAATTTCAAAGTCTTTTTCAAAAATCACTTTATTTCTTTCCCAATCATATTTTTCGAAAATCATTCTTCAATTTTTCAAAATGTTTTTAAAATCTTTTTAATTTATTTTCGAAAATTTCTTCCCCTCTTCTCACATCCTTCTATTTAAGGACTAACACTCCTCCTCAATGCACAATTCGAATTCTATCTTTCTAGATAAGTTCGAATTCTTCTTCTACCATCTCCTTCTTCTTTTCCTCTGACACCTCAAGGAATCTCTATACTGTGACATAGAGGATTCCATACTTTCTTGTTCTATTCTCTTTCATATGAGCAGGAGCAAAGACAAAAGCATTCTTGTTGAGGCTGACCTTAAACCAGAAAGGAACTTGAAGCGAAAGCTAAGAGAAGCTAAAGCACAACTCTTTGTAGAGGACCTAACAGAAATCTTCAAAGAAGAGGACATGGCAGCCGAAAACAACAACAATGCCAACAATGCAAGGAAGGTGCTGGGTGACTTTACTGCACCTACTCCCGACTTTTATGGGAAAAGCATCTCTATCCCTGCCATTGGAGCAAACAACTTTGAGTTTAAGCCTCAATTAGTTTCTCTAATGCAATAGAATTGTAAGTTCCATGGACTTCCATTGGAAGATCCTCATCAGTTTTTAGCTGAGTTCTTACAAATCCGTGACACTTTCAAGACTAATGGGGTTGACCCTGAGGTCTACAGACTTATGCTATTTCCTTTTGCTGTAAGAGACAGAGGTAGGATATGGTTGGACTCACAACCTAAAGAAAGCCTGAACTCTTGGGAAAAGCTAGTCAATGCCTTCTTGGCAAAGTTCTTTCCACCTCAAAAATTGAGTAAGCTTAGAGTGGAAGTACAAACCTTCAGACAGAAGGAAGGTGAATCCCTCTATAAAGCTTGGGAAAGATACAAACAATTGATCAGAAAGTGTCCCTTTGACATGCTTTCTGAATGGAGCATCATAGGTATCTTCTATGATGGTCTGTCTGAACTGTCCAAGATGTCATTGGACAGCTCTGCTGAAGGATCTCTTCATCTGAAGAAGACGCCTGCAGAAGCTCAAGAACTCATTGAAATGGTTGCAAATAACCAATTCATGTACACTTCTGAAAGGAATCCTGTGAACAATGGGACAAATCAGAAGAAAGGAGTTCTTGAGATTGATACTCTGAATGCCATATTGGCTCAGAACAAAATATTGACTCAGCAAGTCAATATGATTTCTCAAAGTCTGTCTGGAATGCAAGCTGCACCAGGCAGTACTAAGGATGCTTCATCTGAAGAAGAAGCTTATGATCCTGAGAACCCTTCAATGGAAGAGGTGAATTACATGGGAAAACCCTATGGAAACACCTATAATCCTTCATGGAGAAATCATCCAAATCTCTCATGGAAGGATCAACAGAGACCTCAACAAGGTTTCAACAACAATAATGGTGGAAGAAATAGGTTTGGCAATGGCAAGCCTTTTCCATCATCTTCACAGCAATAGACAGAGAATTCTAAACAGAGTGGTGCACGAAATTGTGTGGCCAATATTAATGGACTATTTAACACAGCTTCGCACAACTAACCAGCAAGTGCACTGGGTCGTCCAAGTAATACCTTACGTGAGTAAGGGTCGATCCCACGGAGATTATTGGTTTGAAGCAAGCTATGTTTATTTTATTATCCTTAGTCAGGATATTAATTAAAATTATCAGTTGGAATTATTAGATTAGAAAAATGAAAGAGAATAAAATCGTTACTTGTTGTGCAGTAATGAGAATTATGTTGGAGTTTTGGAGATGCTTTGTCCTCTGAATTTCTGCAATGTAATATTCAACTCAATTGTTTGTAAAGCACGTCTACGGCAAGCTGTATGTAGGGTGTCACCATTGTCAGTGGCTACCTCCCATCCTCTCAGTGAAAACGGTCCAGGTGCTCTGTCACAGTACGGCTAATCAGCTGTTGGTTCTCGATGATGTTGGAATAGGATCCATTGATCCTTTTACGTTTGTCATCACGCCCAGCAATCGCGAGTTTGAAGCTCGTCACAGCCATTCAATCCCGGAATCCTACTCGGAATACCATAGACAAGGTTTAGACTTTCCGGATCCTCAAGAATGGCCGCCATCAATTCTAGCTTATACCGCGAAGATTCTGATTAAAGAATCTAAGAGAAGCTCATTCAATCTGATGTAGAACGGAGGTGTTTGTCAGTCACGCGTTCATGAGTTGAAGAAGGTGATGAGTGTCACGGATCATCACCTTCTCTATAATTAAGCGCGAATGAACATCTTAGATACGAGCATACAAACATTTGAGTGGAGAAATAGAAACAATTGCATTAATTCATCGAGACGCTGCAGAGCTCCTCACCCTCAACAATGGAGTTTAGAGACTCATGCCGCCAAAGTGTATAAAGTTCAGATCTAAAAATGTCATGAGGTACAAGATAAGTCTCTAAAAGTTGTTTAAATAGTAAACTAGTAACCTAGGTTTACAGAATATGAATAAACTAAGGTAATTGGTGCATAAATCCACTTATGGGGCCCACTTGGTGTGTGCTGGGGCTGAGACTAAAGCTATCCACGAGCTGAGGCTTTTTTTGGAGTTGAACTCCAAGTTATAACGTGTTTTGAGCGTTCAACTCCGGATCATGACGTGTTTCTGGCGTTTAACTCCAGACAACAGCATGTACTTGGTGTTCAACGCCAAGTTACGTCATCTATCTTCGCGCAAAGTATGCATTATTATATATTGCTGGAAAGCCCTGGATGTCTACTTTCCAACGCCGTTGAGAGCGAGCCAATTGGACTCTTGTAGCTCCAGAAATTCCATTTCGAGTGCAGGGAGGTCAGAATCCAACAGCATCAGCAGTCCTTTTTCAGCCTAACTCAGATTTTTGCTCAGTTCCCTCAATTTCAGTCAGAAAATACCTGAAATCATAGAAAAACACAAAAACTCATAGTAAAGTCCAGAAATATGATTTTTGCCTAAAAACTAATAATATTCTACTAAAAACTAATTAAAACATGCTAAAATCTACATGAAATTACCCCCAAAAAGCGTATAAAATATCCGCTCATCACAACACCAAACTTAAACTGTTGCTTGTCCCCAAGCAACTAGATGAATAAAAGAGGATAAAGAGAAATCAAGAAGCAATAATATCTCAGAGTTTTAAGTGAAGCTCAGTTTCTAATTTAGATGAGCGGGGCTGGTAGCTTTTTGTTTTTGAACAGTTTTGGCATCTCCCTTTATCCTTTGAAATTCAGAATGATTGGCATCTATAGGAACTCAGAATTCAGATAGTATTATTGATTCTCCTAGTGTAGTATGTTGATTCTTGAACACAGCTACTCTATGAGTCTTGGCCGTGGCCCTAAGCACTTTGTTTTCCAGTATTACCACTGGATACATAAATGCCACAGACACATGACTGGGTGAACCTTTTCAGATTGTGACTCAGCTTTGCTAAAGTCCCCAGTTAGAGGTGTCCAGAGCTCTTAAGCACACTCTTTTGCTTTGGATCACGACTTTAACCACTCAGTCTTAAGCTTTTCACTTGGACCTTCATGCCACAAGCACATGGTTAGGGACAGCTTGATTTAGCCGCTTAGGCCTGGATTTTATTTCCTTGGGCCCTCATATCCACTGATGCTCAAAGCCTTGGATCCTTTTCTTAATCCAATGATTTCTTGTAAAGCTAAAAAGTTTTTTTTTTGAGTGCTTTTTCTTGCTTCAAGAATCAAATTCGTGATTTTTCAGATCATCAATAGTATTTTTCGTGTTCCTCATTCTTTCAGGAGCCAATATTCATAAAATTCATGATAAAAATTATGCACTGTTCAAGCATTCATTCAGAGAACAAAAAGTATTGCCACCACATATAGTTAATTATAATTTTTATTATTAAGAACTCGAAAAAGAAAAATTACTTCTTTATTCTAATTATCTACTATTTTATTCATGCCTGATGATGATGAGAAAAATAAATTATAACTTAATTGGGAATAAAACCAGAATAGATATACTAATTACTACTACTGCTACTACTACTATATATATCTCCTAAGGTAAATTTCTATAAAAACACTATCACAGAGTTAAAGCTAAAAATTGGAACTCAACAACCTGTGTTTTGAGAAGTAGATGTTCCTCTAATCTGTGGGGTGCTTTTCAAGGATTAATTTCTGGCGCTTCAGCTCCCTTAGATCACGCCCTTGCTCTTCCTGTTCCTTAAGCAGTTTGCAAAGCATGCTACTTTGATTGTTCTGTTCTTCCTTTATTTGGTCCATAGCTTCTTGCAATTTGGAAATAGAAGCCTCAAGATGTTCCCAATATTCGAATTGAGGGAGTTCTGGGAGGACTTCCTGTGCTCTCCTCTTGATTGGATCATCCTGCAGCTGTTGTCTGTCCATTGATATTCTAGTGATTGGCCTCTCAACTGAGATATACTCTGTTATTCCCATCTTCACTCCGGCATCTTTGCAGAGCATAGAAATTAAGCTTGGATAGGCCAATCTGGCGTCCTTGGAATTCCTGTTTGCTATTTTGTATAATTCACATGAGATCAGTTGATGGACTTCTACTTCTTTTTCCAACATGATGCAGTGAATCATCACTGCTCTTTTAATAGTAACTTCAGAACGGTTGCTGGTGGGCAATATAGAATGCACAATGAAATCCAGCCAGCCTCTGGCTACTGGTTTTAGATCTTCTCTTTTGAGTTGATTTGGGATGCCAGTCGTGCTGGTGGTCCACCTGGCTTCAGGGATGCATATATTCTCTAGAATCTTGTCCAGACCTTTATTTACCCTCATCATTCTCCTATTAAAGGAGTCTGGGTAATCTTTCAGTTGAGGAATCTTAAATATCTCCCTGATCTTGTCAGGATGGGTATGAACAATCTTTTCTCTGACTAAGGTCCGATGGTCATAGAGAGCAGCTCCAATTATTCTTTGCCTGTCTGTCTGCCATAGATTAGCATAGAACTCCTGAACCACGTTCCTTCCCACTTTCGTTTCAGGATTGGCTAGAATTTCCTAGTTCCTGTTTCGAATTTGCTCTTGGATCTTCGGATATTCATCTTCCTTCAGATCAAATTTGACTTCCGGGATCACTGATCTGTGACTCATTATTTTGTAGTAATGGTCTGAATGTTCTTTAGTTAAGAACTTCCCTTGATTCCAAAGTGGCTTTCGAGTATTCTCTTTCTTGCCTCTTGGGGTGGGTTGTTTTCCTTTAGGAGCCATGATCTTAATGAGTATGTTTTTGTGATCACGGATAAACACACCAAACTTAGAGCTTTGCTTGTCGTCAAGCAAAAGAGAAGAAAGGAGAGGGATAGGAGGAGAGCAAGTGTGGCATGGTGATGATGAGAGGGGCGCCGAATTCAATATATAGGGAGGGGGGTGGGAAATTTCGAAAATAAGAAAAAGATAAGATAGAAGATATGATTTATAAAAGATAGATATGATAAGAGAAAGATATAGTTTAGAAAGAGAAAGATATGAATAATATTCAAAAAGATAAATCTGAATTTTTAATTTTGAAAAAGATTTTAAAAAAAAGATAATTGAGATTTGAAAAACTTAGAAGAGTTGGATTGGATTGGAAAACAATTTGTCTTTATGGATTAAGACATATTTGATATTTTGAAAAAGGGATTTTAGAAGTTATGGTTCTTAGAAAACTAATTTGATTTTGAAGGATGACGTTTTGAAACATGTTTATGCAAGAAATCATGAATTGAAACATAAAAATTTAGAAAAATTATAAAGAAAAACGAATTTTACCTCCTCCCCACCATCCTGGCGTTAAACGCCCAAACGCTGCATGTTTTGGGCGTTTAACGCCCAAATGCTGCTTCTCCTGGGCGTTCAACGCCCAGCTGATGCTTCTTTCTGGCGTTGAACGCCAGGAAGTCCTTTGTCACTGGGCGTTTTTCTGAACGCCTAGGATGCTAACAATCTGGCGTTAAATGCCCAGAAGGTGCTTCTTTCTGGCGTTCAACGCCCAGAAGATGCTCCTTTCTGGCGTTTAACACCCAGATGGCTACCCTTACTGGCGTTGAACGCCCAGTGGGTGCTTCTTTTGGGCGTTCAACGCCCAAAATGTTTCTTACTGGCTTTTTCACGCCAGTGAGCTTCCAAATTTCCCTGTAACTCTGTGAATTCAATCAATTGCTATTTTTACCTTTTGAAGATACTTGGACACATACCTGTAAAAAAAGGAAATTTATTTAATTAGTAAATAAACTTTGTAAATGGCTGGGTTGCCTCCCAGCAAGCGCTTCTTTATTGTCTTTAGCTGGACTACCACTGAGCTCTAATCAAGTCTCAGTTTTGAGCATTCTTGCTCGAAGTTACTTTCAAGATAATGTTTAATTCTCTGTCCATTAACAATGAACTTTTTGTTAGAGTCATTATCCTGAAGCTCTACGTATCCATATGGTGATACACTTGTAATTACATATGGACCTCTCCACCGGGATTTTAATTTCCCGGGGAATAATTTGAGCCTAAAATTAAATAGCAGAACTTTCTGCCCCGGCTCAAAGACTCTGGATGACAATTTCTTATCATGCCATCTTTTCGCTTTCTCTTTGTAAATTTTTGCATTCTCGAAAGCATTGAGTCTAAATTCCTTTAGCTCATTTAGCTGGAGTAAACATTTTTCTCCAGCTAACTTGGCATCAAGGTTCAGGAATCTGGTTGCCCAGTAGGCCTTGTGTTCTGATGTGTGGAAAGCGATCCAACACAAAACTCACCGGCAAGTGTACCGGGTCGCATCAAGTAATAATAACTCACGTGAGTGAGGTCGATCCCACAGGGATTGAAGGATTGAGCAATTTTAGTTCGGTGGGTGATTTAGTCAAGCGAATCAAGCTTTGGTTGAGTTGTTTGTGTTGAACAGAAAGTAAATGACATTAAAAGTAAAAGGGAAAAGGGAAAATTGCAGTAAAATAAAGAACAGAGAAGTAAAAGTGCAGAAACTTAAAGAGCAAGAAAGGTAAATGACTGAAACTTAAAGTGCAAGAAACTTAAATTGCAGTAACTTAAATGGCAAGAAAGGTAAATGACTTGAATATAAAAGGGAATTGAGGAATGGGATTGCAAGAATTAAACAAAGAACAAGTGAATTACAGTAAATGGTTGGGCAGAAAGTAGATCAAAAGCAATAAGCATGCAACAGAATTCAAGTAAAATTCTGCAGAGGTTCACAGATGAACCAAAAGTGATCTCAGGATCCCAAGGGCTTAGGTAGCAAAGCCTAAGACCCAATTTCCTTCCCAGATCTAGATTCAGTAAGCAATTGACAGAAAATTGAAGAAGAAGCAATTGAATAACAGAATTGAAAGTGAATTGTGCAGTAAAATTAATGCAGAGAGATTGAATGGGAATTGGGACAGAATTTCCCCAATTTCACACACCCAATACTCAGAGAACAGAAAGTAGAATTGCCCAAGAGATTCGAGGAAGGAGACTCTCCTTGATCCTCTTAGTTCTTGGTCAAATTCTTTCCAGAAGGTGAAAGCAAGTAAAATTGCAAAGTAATTGAAAATTTAAAAGTGAGTGCCAAGGTAGCTAAAAGAGGTGAAAAGTCCAGCCCCAATTACATCAAACTAAGTCCTATTTATACACTTTCTATTCTTGGATGATGGGATTTGGATGGGCTTTTGGATTGGTGAAGAATTGGATTCAAATTAATTTTTAATTTGAATTTCAGCCCAAGATCCACTTCCAGGAGGCTGCCCTGCCCTTGTGGAGGGCAGGGCAGAAAATTGATGCATGGCACAAAGATTTGGTGCGGCGTGGTTGCTTGTTGGTGCGAGTTGGTGCGCACGTTTTGCTTCTTGGTGCGCCACACAAGATCCTGCCCGCGCCAAGGGCAGGGCGGGGAGTTTTGGATGCGCCAGAATTTGAGACGCGCGCGGATGGTGCTGCCAGATGCAAAATTGATGCGCCAGGAAAGGAGATTGGCGCGCGGGACGCGCGTTGGTGCCTTGGAGGCTGCCCTGCCCGCGCCAAGGGCAGGGCAGGATTGGGTTGGTGCGGCCAGAGAGGAACGCGCGCGCCAGGATCGTGCCAAGGGAGAAATTTTGGTGCGCCATGGAGAAAAATTGGTGCGCCATTCAAATTTCTGCCCTGCCCGCGCCAAGGGCAGGGCAATGACCAATCCTCCATGCCGTGGGTTCGAGTCTGGGACCTTGCAAACACGCTACTCATTTTTCTTTATTTCTTGGCATGGCAATTGGTCTCAAGGCTTGGCTTCCTCATGGTTCTTGGTTCGAAACTTGTAGCTTGCATGGGTGCCATTTTCTCTTGGATTTCTTTCCTCATGGAGCACGATCCTGCCCTCCACAAGGGCAGGGCAGAATTTGTTTCTCATGGCTCCAAGGCACCATTTTGTGCTCTGCCCTTGAAGTGGGCAGGGCAGAATCGCCTATGCTTGGCTCGGTCACTAATGCTGCCCTCCTAGAGGGCAGTCTGCCCTTGTGGAGGGCAGAGTTGCTTCTCCCTTTAGTTACGGCACACTTCCCCTTTCCTTTGCCACGCTTTTCTTTTTCTTTCTTTTCTTCACCTAAAATAAACCAAACAACCACTCAAAGTATCACAAAAATCAAGAGGCTTATAAATCCATTAAAATGCAATTAAAATTAGCTTAAACCTCATGATTTATCATTAATTTCATAGTGGTTACTTGATTTAGAGAAGTTATGCATTTTCACTCCAAATCCTTTACTTATGATGCAAGAAAGTGCATAAATGCTAACTAAACAAGTGAAATTAGCTTGAAAAATGGGTATATGATGACTTGTCATCACAACACCAAACTTAAACCTTGCTTGTCCCCAAGCAAGCATCAAAACTAAGAGTAGATGATATGAAATAGAAAAGCACATAAATCCTTATTATGCAGATAGCAGAACTTCAATTCATGGGGCATTTATGCAGACAATGATACTCACTTATTGTTGCTGCTGCATAATACATATCTTGCATCAAAGGTTTGCTAACTTGCTGTTATAAGACTCTTCCTTTTACTCACTCCCTTGCTAACTCTTCTTGGCTTATAATGCTTTAACAAGCTTTTTATTCTTTAAGGGGTTTGGTGTTAAATGTTGCAGCTTAGCCTTTGGCTTCATTTTCTTTTATTTTGCTCAACATCTTTCCACCACAGACACTTAGTTCACTCAATTATCCTTAGGATCATTGATGCCCAGCATCTCTTTGGATCACTAAGTGCTTTGTATCTAAGTTGCTCTTTATTGTGGACTTTCAATTGGCCATCACAAATCAGTTGATCTAAGTGACCGGGTTTCAAAATACCCTTAGAATTTACTCATCCAAGCAGATCTTAGTACAAGAACACCACAGGCATTTGTCCTAAGGTTCAAACCATTGGTGTCCAACCTTTATTCTTTATTTTTCTTGCCATTTGGCTTTTCTTTCTTTCTTTTCTTTCTGTTTTTGTTACCAAGGGTGTTTCATTATAGATAGAAGTCTTTGTAACAGCAAGCTAACTCACAAGTAATGAGAATGATATTATGCAACACTTATTTGATGAGTTATGCATTTAATCAAACACATGTGCCACCACCAACTTCCATTCATACTCATGCAACATTGGATTTTCTCTTTTCAATTCAAACCAAACTCTTTTATTCAAGCATATGGAAACAAAGCAAGATTTAAAGCTAAGTGATGGATACAAGCATTATGCAGACTTGACATTTTCACAAACAATTTCACTTGTAACTACATAAACACTTTTAGCAAGGCATACAATGGTTTCCAGATTTAAAACATCACACAGCAGCAAACTTTAAGTTCAGATACAACCTTTGAAGTTGCAGCCCTTTGATTTTTCTTTCTGCTGTGTTCCTTTTGAGTTACAATGCATAATGTCTTCAATTGTTGGCTTATATCCTGCATAGCTCTCAAAGTTGCTTGATTCTCAAGCACTTAATTATATGATTAGTAAGCATAGTACTGAGTGTGGCATTTTGGATTTGTTTTGGTGTGTGAACACCAAACTTAATTGTTTTGCCACTGTCTCAGATGTGCAAAGTTAACCATATTTGAAACCATGTATTCTTGCTAAAGGTTAAATGAAACAAAAGCTAGAAAACAATTTAACAGTTGAGTAATGTGGTTGATTACTTGGGGCTAGAATTATGCAGGAGGTGAGAATGCATTAAATGATATTTTTGGTGGAACACCAAACTTAGAAGTTTCCATTCTCCTTCAAATTGCTTTGGTGTGAAACACCAAACTTAGCTTTTTGCAATCCATACCAATTACTCAACATTTTTATTGAAAAGCTATGAAAAGAAACTACCTCAGGTTGGGTTGCCTCCCAACAAGCGCTCTTTTATTGTCATTAGCTTGACATCTCCATTCTTACTTTAAGGGGGTTGGAAATCACAGTGCCTTAACTTGTCTGCCTTCACTATGAACTTCCTTCCAGTTTCCTCTTTGATGACTTCTATCAGTTCTTGTGGAAGGATCTTAGTCACAGTGTAGTGCTCGGGTGACTGTGGGAATACCTTTATGGTTTGCATGTTAATCATCACTCGATCCCCTAGTGAGAGCTTTCCAGTGTGCTTGTCTTTAGTTCTCTCCTCTGTCTCTCTTTGAAAGAATTCTCTGTTGTGTCTTTCTTGACTAGTGCCTCCTTTCTCATTGTCTTCCATGATCCTTTTCCTTCCTTCCTTCTTTGTAGCATCTTCGTTATTGGTTGGTTTATCTTCACTTACTTTGAAGAAAGCATTTGGTTTCTTCTCTCCCATTTCTGCGAAGTGCTTTGCCACTTGGGTTATATGCTCCTCAAGTCTTCTCATTAACATCTCTTGGTGCCTAGTTGTTTCCTCTTGATGTTTCAGCATTCTCTCCATTAGGATCTCCAAGTTTGTGATTCTTTGAGAGTCTGGTAAGGTTGGATAGTTGAGACTTGTTGAAGGTAAGAAGGGTGGATGTGGTGGAGGAATGTAGTGGTTGTTATTGCTGTAATGGTGTTTTTGATGGTTTGTGAAGTTCGGGTTGTTGTAATGGAATTCCCTTGGTTTGTGATTCTGGTACTCACTACTTCTCCAGTTGGGATAGGGTTGAGGGTGTCTGTGTTGTGGGTATTGGCTTTGAGTAGTATTAAGAGGTGGGAGATGTTGATTGGTTATGGTTATAGAGTTGTCTTGGCTGAAACTTCCTGGTTCTTGATGTTGAGGCTCCTTCATTCTTAGATAAGAATGAGGTCTCCAAGGTGGAAATTTGGCATGTTTTGCAGCAGATAACTCTATGTTTTGCTGTGGTTGATGGTGCAGCTGGTTGTTGTGGTCCTTGAATGCATTTACTCCTTCAATATTTGCTACTTCTTCCTTTAAGATTGCACTATGGAGTTTCTCAGATGGATGTTGGTTGTTGGTTTCCTTGTCGTTGAGGTCTGTAATTCCTTGAGCATTTGTTGTTGCTTTGAGTAAACCATCTGAGAAGTAGTCCACTGCTTTTCTTGTTTCTGGGGTCAATCCTTCATAGAAAGCTCGGAAGCCCACTTTATCAGTTGCTCTCTTGTATCTTTCCCAGGCTGTGAAGAGTGGTTCTTTGTCCCCTTGTGTGAATAGATGTCCCTCTTCTTTCGGCTGGATGATCTGTTTGGATGAGGTGAATTTGGCCAAAAATTTGGTGACCAAATCACCCCAACTAGTAATACTTCCTTGGGGAAAAGTTTCAAACCATCGTGCAGCTTCACCCTTCAATGAAAAAGGGAATAAGAGGATCTTGTAAGTGTCCTGATCTGGACCCTCAGTTTTGACTGCATTGCAAGTTCTCAGGAAAGCAAATATATGTTGTCGAGGGTCCTCTGATGGACTTCCACCATAAGAACAATTGTTCTTGATGAGTGCAATGAGTGGTGGCTTCATGTCATGGTACTCTTTGTCTGTAGAAACTTGATTTCCTGTGACATGCACACAATCAGGGTAGCCCAACAACAACACTCTTGAGGATTAAGTGCAATTATTCGAAATAACTTGTTAGTGAGTTAGTAGAGGCAATTTCTCAAACAGTTAGTGTGTTAGTGAGAGTTAGAACAACAGAAAAGTAAAAATGCTTAATCTAGATCTCCACCTCACTTAATCATTGTCAATCTATTTCAATCCCCGGCAACGGCGCCAAAAACTTGATGTGTGGAAAGCGATCCAACACAAAACTCACCGGCAAGTGTACCGGGTCGCATCAAGTAATAATAACTCACGTGAGTGAGGTCGATCCCACAGGGATTGAAGGATTGAGCAATTTTAGTTCGGTGGGTGATTTAGTCAAGCGAATCAAGCTTTGGTTGAGTTGTTTGTGTTGAACAGAAAGTAAATGACATTAAAAGTAAAAGGGAAAAGGGAAAATTGCAGTAAAATAAAGAACAGAGAAGTAAAAGTGCAGAAACTTAAAGAGCAAGAAAGGTAAATGACTGAAACTTAAAGTGCAAGAAACTTAAATTGCAGTAACTTAAATGGCAAGAAAGGTAAATGACTTGAATATAAAAGGGAATTGAGGAATGGGATTGCAAGAATTAAACAAAGAACAAGTGAATTACAGTAAATGGTTGGGCAGAAAGTAGATCAAAAGCAATAAGCATGCAACAGAATTCAAGTAAAATTCTGCAGAGGTTCACAGATGAACCAAAAGTGATCTCAGGATCCCAAGGGCTTAGGTAGCAAAGCCTAAGACCCAATTTCCTTCCCAGATCTAGATTCAGTAAGCAATTGACAGAAAATTGAAGAAGAAGCAATTGAATAACAGAATTGAAAGTGAATTGTGCAGTAAAATTAATGCAGAGAGATTGAATGGGAATTGGGACAGAATTTCCCCAATTTCACACACCCAATACTCAGAGAACAGAAAGTAGAATTGCCCAAGAGATTCGAGGAAGGAGACTCTCCTTTGATCCTCTTAGTTCTTGGTCAAATTCTTTCCAGAAGGTGAAAGCAAGTAAAATTGCAAAGTAATTGAAAATTTAAAAGTGAGTGCCAAGGTAGCTAAAAGAGGTGAAAAGTCCAGCCCCAATTACATCAAACTAAGTCCTATTTATACACTTTCTATTCTTGGATGATGGGATTTGGATGGGCTTTTGGATTGGTGAAGAATTGGATTCAAATTAATTTTTAATTTGAATTTCAGCCCAAGATCCACTTCCAGGAGGCTGCCCTGCCCTTGTGGAGGGCAGGGCAGAAAATTGATGCATGGCACAAAGATTTGGTGCGGCGTGGTTGCTTGTTGGTGCGAGTTGGTGCGCACGTTTTGCTTCTTGGTGCGCCACACAAGATCCTGCCCGCGCCAAGGGCAGGGCGGGGAGTTTTGGATGCGCCAGAATTTGAGACGCGCGCGGATGGTGCTGCCAGATGCAAAATTGATGCGCCAGGAAAGGAGATTGGCGCGCGGGACGCACGTTGGTGCCTTGGAGGCTGCCCTGCCCGCGCCAAGGGCAGGGCAGGATTGGGTTGGTGCGGCCAGAGAGGAACGCGCGCGCCAGGATCGTGCCAAGGGAGAAATTTTGGTGCGCCATGGAGAAAAATTGGTGCGCCATTCAAATTTCTGCCCTGCCCGCGCCAAGGGCAGGGCAATGACCAATCCTCCATGCCGTGGGTTCGAGTCTGGGACCTTGCAAACACGCTACTCATTTTTCTTTATTTCTTGGCATGGCAATTGGTCTCAAGGCTTGGCTTCCTCATGGTTCTTGGTTCGAAACTTGTAGCTTGCATGGGTGCCATTTTCTCTTGGATTTCTTTCCTCATGGAGCACGATCCTGCCCTCCACAAGGGCAGGGCAGAATTTGTTTCTCATGGCTCCAAGGCACCATTTTGTGCTCTGCCCTTGAAGTGGGCAGGGCAGAATCGCCTATGCTTGGCTCGGTCACTAATGCTGCCCTCCTAGAGGGCAGTCTGCCCTTGTGGAGGGCAGAGTTGCTTCTCCCTTTAGTTACGGCACACTTCCCCTTTCCTTTGCCACGCTTTTCTTTTTCTTTTCTTTTTCTTCACCTAAAATAAACCAAACAACCACTCAAAGTATCACAAAAATCAAGAGGCTTATAAATCCATTAAAATGCAATTAAAATTAGCTTAAACCTCATGATTTATCATTAATTTCATAGTGGTTACTTGATTTAGAGAAGTTATGCATTTTCACTCCAAATCCTTTACTTATGATGCAAGAAAGTGCATAAATGCTAACTAAACAAGTGAAATTAGCTTGAAAAATGGGTATATGATGACTTGTCATCATGTTCCAGTTCCACTAGCAAGTGACATGCCTTTCCATACACAAGCTAGTATGGAGAGGTCCCTATAGGGGTCTTGAATGCTGTTCTGTATGCCCACAGAGCATCATCCAAGCTCCTTGCCCAATCCCTTCTACGGTTAATTACAGTCCGTTCCAGGATTCTTTTGAGTTCTCTATTTGAGACTTCAGCTTGCCCATTAGTCTGTGGGTGGTATGGAGTAGCTATCCTGTGGCTAACTCCATAACGAACCAAAGCAGAGTAAAGCTGTTTATTGCAGAAATGAGTGGCCCCATCACTGATTAATACTCTAGGGGTACCAAATCTGCTGAAGATGTGTTTCTGGAGGAATTTTAACACTGTTTTAGTGTCATTAGTGGGTGTTGCAATAGCCTCCACCCATTTAGATACATAATCCACTGCCACCAGAATATAAGTGTTTGAGTATGATGGTGAGAAAGGTCCCATGAAGTCAATGCCCCATACATCAAACAACTCAATCTCCAAGATCCCTTGTTGAGGTATGGCATAACTGTGAGGTAGATTGCCAGATCTTTGGCAACTGTCACAATTAAGCACAAACACTCGGGAATCTTTATAGAGAGTAGGCTAGTAGAAGCCACTTTGGAGGACTCTTGTGGCTGTTCGCTCACTTCCAAAATGTCCTCCATACTGTGATCCATGGCAATGCCAGAGGATCTTCTGCGCTTCTTCTTTAGGAACACATCTACGGATTACTCCGTCTGCACATCACTTAAAGAGATACGGCTCATCCCAAAGATAATACTTTGCATCCTGATCAGCTTCTTTGATTGCTGTCTACTGTATTCTTTGGGTTTGAATCTTACTGCCTTGTAGTTTGCAATGTCTGCAAACCATGGCACTTCCTGGATGGCAAAAAGTTGCTCATCTGGAAAGTTTTCAGAGATTTCAGTAAGAGGGAGGGACGCCCCTTCTACTGGTTCTATTTGGGACAGGTGGTTTGCCACCTGATTCTCTGTCCCTTTTCTGTCTCTTATTTCTATATCAAACTCTTGTAGAAGCAATACCCATCTTATGAGTCTGGGTTTTGAATCCTGCTCTGTGAGTAGATATTTAAGAGCAGCATGGTCAGTGTACACAATCACTTTTGATCCTACTAAGTAGGATCTAAACTTGTCAATGGCGTAAACCACTGCAAGTAGCTCTTTTTCTGTGGTTGTGTAGTTCTTCTGTGCATCATTTAGAACACGACTGGCATAGTAAATGACGTGCAGAAGCTTGTTATGCCTTTGTCCCAACACTGCACCAATGGCATGGTCACTGGCATCACACATTAGTTCAAATGGCAATGCCCAGTTTGGTGCAGAGATGATTGGTGCTGAGACCAATTTAACTTTCAGAGTCTCAAATGCCTGCAGACACTCTTTATCAAAGATAAATGGCATGTCAGCAGCTAGCAGGTTGCTTAGAGGTTTGGCTATTTTTGAAAAATCCTTTATAAACCTCCGATAGAATCCTGCATGCCCCAGAAAGCTTCTGATTGCCTTAACATTGGTTGGTGGTGGTAATTTTTCAATTACCTCTACCTTAGCTTGATCCACCTCTATTCCCTTGTTCGAGATTTTGTGCCCAAGGACAATTCCTTCAGTCACCATAAAGTGACACTTCTCCCAGTTTAAAACCAGGTTAGTCTCTTGGCATCTCTTTAGAACAAGTGCTAGATGGTTAAGGCAGGAGCTAAATGAGTCTCCAAACACTGAAAAGTCATCCATGAAGACTTCCAGAAATTTTTCCACCATATCAGAGAAAATTGAGAGCATGCACCTCTGAAAGGTTGCAGGTGCATTGCACAGGCCAAATGGCATCCTTCTGTATGCAAATACTCCAGATGGACATGTGAATGTCGTTTTCTCTTGATCCTGGGGATCTACTGCAATTTGATTATAACCTGAATATCCATCCAAGAAGCAGTAGTATTCATGACCTGCTAGTCTTTCTAGCATCTGATCTATGAATGGTAAAGGAAAGTGATCATTTCTGGTGGCTGTATTGAGCCTTCTGTAATCAATACACATACGCCACCCTGTAACTGTTCTTGTAGGAACCAGTTCATTTTTTTCATTATGAACCACTGTCATGCCACCTTTCTTAGGGACGACTTGGACAGGGCTTACCCAGGGGCTATTAGAAATAGGATAAATAATCCCAGCCTCTAGTAACTTAGTGACCTCTTTCTGCACCACCTCCTTCATGGCTGGATTCAGCCGCCTTTGTGGTTGAACCACTGGCTTGGCGTCACCCTCTAGTAAAATCTTGTGCATGCATCTGACTGGGCTAATGCCCTTGAGATCACTGATGGACCACCCAAGAGCTGTCTTGTGTGTCCTTAGCACTTGAATTAGTGCTTCCTCTTCCTGTGGCTCTAAGGTAGAGCTTATGATTACAGGAAAGGTATCACCTTCTCCCAGAAATGCATATTTCAGGGATGGTGGTAATGGTTTGAGCTCGGGTTTAGGAGGTTTCTCCTCTTCCTGAAGGATTTTCAGAGGTTCTACTATTCTCTCTGATTCCTCCAGATCAGGCTGAACATCTTTGAAGATGTCCTCTAGCTCTGATTCGAGACTCTCAGCCATATTGACCTCTCTTACTAGGGAGTTAATAATATTAACACTCATGCAGTCATTTGGGGTGTCTGGATGTTGCATGGCTTTAACAACATTCAACTTGAACTCCTCCTCATTGACTCTCAGGGTTACTTCCCCTTTTTGGACGTCAATGAGGGTTCGGCCAGTTGCTAGGAAAGGTCTTCCTAGAATGAGAGTTGCACTCTTGTGCTCCTCCATTTCCAGTACCACAAAGTCAGTAGGAAAGGCGAATGGCCCAACCTTGACAATCATGTCTTCAATTACGCCTGATGGGTATTTAATGGAGCCATCAGCAAGTTGAAGACATATCCTGGTTGGTTTGATTTCTTCAGTTAAACCAAGCTTTCTGATAGTAGATGCAGGTATTAGGTTGATACTTGCCCCAAGATCACATAAAGCTTGGTTGGTACAAGTACCCTCTAATGTGCATGGTATCATAAAGCTCCCAGGATCTTTAAGCTTCTCAGGTAAGCTTTTCAGAATGACTGCACTGCATTCTTCAGTGAGGTAAACTTTTTCAGTTTCCCTCCAATCCTTCTTATGACTTAAGATCTCTTTCATGAACTTAGCATAAGAGGGTATTTGCTCAAGTGCTTCTGCAAACGGAATCTTTATTTCAAGAGTCCTGAGATAGTCTGCAAAGCGGGCAAATTACTTATCCTGTTCCGCTTGACGGAGTTTTTGAGGATAAGGCATTTTGGCTTTGTATTCCTCAACCTTAGTTGCTGCAGGTTTATTACCTACAGAAGTGGGTTGGGAAGCCTTTTTAGAAGGGTTGTTATCAGCACTTGTATGTGACTGATCCCCCACTGGCATTTGAATGCCAGGGGTGGAAGCTGGAGTGGCGTTAGACGCCACCTCCCTATTTGTTACTGGCGTCTGAACGCCAGAACCATGCTCCCTTTGGGCGTTCAACACCGGATTCATGCTTGTTTCTGGCGTTGAACGCCAGGAATGAGCATGGGCTGGGCGTTCAGCGCCAGCATTATTCCTTTCTGGGCTCTGATTGTCCTCAGAAGGATTTTGAGTAGCCATTTGTTCTTTTCTTGACTTCCTGCTGTTTTGAAGTGAAGTGTTTAATGTTTTCCCACTTCTTAGTTGAACTGCTTGGCATTCTTCTGCTATTTGTTTTGACAGTTGCTTTTCTATTTGCTTTAACTGTACTTCCATATTCCTGTTAGCCATTCTTGTTTCCTGTAGTATTTCCTTGAATTCGGCTAGTTGCTGAGTCAGAAAGTCTAATTGCTGATTGAATTCATTAGCCTGATCTACAGGACTGAGCTCAGCAGTTACTGTTTTAGCTTCTTCTTTCATGGAAGATTCACTACTTAGGTACAGATGCTGATTTCTGGCAACTGTATCAATAAGCTCTTGAGCTTCTTCAATTGTTTTTCTCATATGTATAGATCCACCAGCTGAGTGGTCTAGAGAAATCTGAGCTTTTTCTGTAAGCCCATAGTAGAAGATGTCTAATTGCACCCACTCTGAAAACATTTCGGAGGGGCATTTTCTTAGCATCTCTCTGTATCTCTCCCAGGCATCATAAAGGGATTCATTATCTCCTTGTTTGAAGCCTTGGATTCTTAGCCTTAGCTGTGTCATCCGTTTTGGAGGGAAATAGTGATTCAGGAATTTTTTTGACAGCTGTTTCCATGTTTTTATGCTGTTCTTAGGTTGGTTATTTAACCACCTCTTAGCTTGATCTTTTACAGCAAATGGAAATAGTAATAATCTGTGGACATCCTGATCTACTTCCTTATCATGTACTGTGTCAGCAATTTGTAAAAATTGTGCCAGAAACTCTGTAGGTTCTTCCTGTGGAAGATCGGAATACTGGCAGTTTTGCTGCACCATGATAATGAGCTGAGGATTCAACTCAAAGCTACTAACTCCAATGGAGGGTATACAGATACTACTCCCATATGAAGCAGTAGTGGGGTTAGCATATGACCCCAGAGTCCTCCTGGACTGTTCATTTCCACTTAGTTCCATGATGGAATAAGGGAGATGATATGTATGTTGATATTATTTATTTTATAGCAATGGAATAAATAAAAACGGAATATATATAAAAAAATTTGAAAATATTTTGTGAAAATTTTTCGAAAAATTTTGAAATTGAAATCTGAATTTTATATAAAAATTTCGAAAATGTAGTTTTAAAATTAGTTAGAAAAGATATATATTTTTTTTGAATTTTGAATTTTATGATGAAAGAGAAAAACACATAAAAGACACAAGACTTAAAATTGTTAGATCTAATGCTCCTTATTTTCGAAAATTTTGGAGGGAAAACACCAAGGAACACCAAACTTAAAAATTTTAAGATCAAGACACAAGAAAAACTCAAGAACACCTTGAAGATTCACAAGAACACCAAGAACAAAAGGAAGAACACCAAACCTAAAATTTTTTAGAAAACTTTAATAAAATTTTCGAAAATTATGAAAAGATTAACAAGAAAACACCAAACTTAAAGTTTGGCACAAGATTAAATCAAGAAAAATTATTTTTGAAAAAGGATTTAAAAAAAAGATTCCCAATTGCTAAGAACATAAACCCATGCTATAACCAACTGAGCTAAAAATGTAACGTATTTTAAAGATGTATTATTTTTATGGATAAAATAAATTTTTGAAAACTAATGTTTTGAAAAAGCATAAGAAAAACAAGAAAAGACATAGAACATGAAAAATTAAAGATCAAACAAGAAAAATTGACAAGAACAATTTAAAGATCAAGGAAAAACAAGAACATGCAATTCGAAAAAATTAAGAGACAAGGAAAAGCATGCAATGGACACTAAACTTAGAACAAGACACTAGACTCACGAAAAATCAACAATTAATTAAGAAAAATAATATTTTTGAAAAGAAATTTTTGAAAAGAAACTATCCTATCAGATTTTAATGACTCTATAACAATAAAAATAAATTATTCCTAATCTAAGAAATAAAATAAACCTTTAGTTGTTCAAACTCGAATAATCCCCGGCAACGGCGCCAAAAACTTGTTGCACAAAATTGTGTGGCCAATATTAATGGACTATTTAACACAGCTTCGCACAACTAACCAGCAAGTGCACTGGGTCGTCCAAGTAATACCTTACGTGAGTAAGGGTCGATCCCACGGAGATTATTGGTTTGAAGCAAGCTATGCTTATTTTATTATCCTTAGTCAGGATATTAATTAAAATTATCAGTTGGAATTATTAGATTAGAAAAATGAAAGAGAATAAAATCGTTACTTGTTGTGCAGTAATGAGAATTATGTTGGAGTTTTGGAGATGCTTTGTCCTCTGAATTTCTGCAATGTAATATTCAACTCAATTGTTTGTAAAGCACGTCTACGGCAATCTGTATGTAGGGTGTCACCATTGTCAGTGGCTACCTCCCATCCTCTCAGTGAAAACGGTCCAGGTGCTCTGTCACAGTACGGCTAATCAGCTGTTGGTTCTCGATCATGTTGGAATAGGATCCATTGATCCTTTTGCGTTTGTCATCACGCCCAGAAATCGCGAGTTTGAAGCTCGTCACAGCCATTCAATCCCGGAATCCTACTCGGAATACCATAGACAATGTTTAGACTTTCCGGATCCTCAATAATGGCCGCCATCAATTCTAGCTTATACCGCGAAGATTCTGATTAAAGAATCTAAGAGAAGCTCATTCAATCTGATGTAGAACGGAGGTGTTTGTCAGGCACGCGTTCATGAGTTGAGGAAGGTGATGAGTGTCACGGAGCATCACCTTCTCTATATTTAAGCGCGAATGAACATCTTAGATACGAGCATACAAACATTTGAGTGGAGAAATAGAAACAATTGCATTAATTCATCGAGACGCTGCAGAGCTCCTCACCCCCAACAATGGAGTTTAGAGACTCATGCCGCCAAAGTGTATAAAGTTCAGATCTAAAAATGTCATGAGGTACAAGATAAGTCTCTAAAAGTTGTTTAAATAGTAAACTAGTAACCTAGGTTTACAGAATATGAATAAACTAAGGTAATTGGTGCATAAATCCACTTATGGGGCCCACTTGGTGTGTGCTGGGGCTGAGACTAAAGCTATCCACGAGCTGAGGCTTTTCTTGGAGTTGAACTCCAAGTTATAACGTGTTTTGGGCGTTCAACTCCGGATCATGACGTGTTTCTGGCGTTTAACTCCAGACAGCAGCATGTACTTGGCGTTCAACGCCATGTTACGTCATCTATCTTCGCGCAAAGTATAAACTATTATATATTGCTGGAAAGCCCTGGATGTCTACTTTCCAACGCCGTTGAGAACGCTCCAATTGGACTCTTGTAGCTCCAGAAAGTCCATTTCGAGTGCAGGGAGGTCAGAATCCAACAGCATCAGCAGTCCTTTTTCAGCCTAACTCAGATTTTTGCTCAGTTCCCTCAATTTCAGTCAGAAAACACCTGAAATCACAGAAAAAGACACAAACTCATAGTAAAGTCCAGAAATATGATTTTTGCCTAAAAACTAATAATATTCTACTAAAAACTAATTAAAACATGCTAAAATCTACATGAAATTACCCCCAAAAAGCGTATAAAATATCCGCTCCTCACAGAGCAACTCTGACTTAGTAACCATGGTCTTTGATCTAATAAAAACCACTCAAAGTTTCATGACTGAAACAAGGTCCTCCATTAGAAACTTGGAGGCACAAGTGGGTCAGCTGAGTAAGAAAGTTACTGAACTCCCTCCTAGTACTCTTCCAAGCAATACAGAAAAGAATCCAAAAGGAGAGTGCAAGGCCATCAACATGGCCGAATTTGGAGAGGAGGAAGAGGCAGTGATCGCCACTAAGAAAGACCTCAATGGACGTCCACTGGCCTCCAATGAGTTCCCTAACGAGGAACCATGGGAATCTGAGTATTCTTCCTCAGAAGAGGACGAAGATGTCACTGAAGAGCAAGTTACTAAGTACCTTGGAGCAATCATGAAGCTAAATGACAAGTTATTTGGTAATGAGACTTGGGAGAACGAACCTCCTTTGCTCACCAAAAAACTGGATGACTTGACTAGGCAGAGATTACCTCAAAAGAGACAGGATCCTGGGAAGTTTTCAATACCTTGTACCATAGGCACCATGACCTTTGAGAAGGCTCTATGTGACCTAGGGTCAAGCATAAACCTCATGCCTCTCTCTGTAATGGAGAAGCTAGGGATCTTTGAGGTGCAAGTTGCAAGAATCTCACTAGAGATGGTAGACAATTCAAGAAAACAAGCTTATGGATTTGTAGAGGATGTTCTGGTAAAAGTTAAAGACCATTACATCCCTGCTGATTTCATAGTCCTAGAGACTGGGAAGTGCATAGATGAATCCATCATCCTTGGCAGACCCTTCCTAGCCACGGCAAAGGCTGTGATTGATGTTGACAGAGGAGAATTGATCATTCAAGTGAATGAAGAATCCTTTGTGTTTAAGGCTCAAGGATATCCCTCTATTACCATGGAGAGGAAGCATGGAGAGCTTCTCTCAAAACAGAGTCAAACAGAGCCCCCACAGTCAAACTCTAAGTTTGGTGTTGGGAGGCCACAACCAACATCTAAGTTTGGTGTTGACCCCCCATATTCAAACTCTAAGTTTGGTGTTGGGAGGTTCCAACATTGCTCTGAACATCTGTGAGGCTCCATGAGAGCCCACTGTCAAGCTATTGATATTAAAGAAGCGCTTGTTGGGAGGCAACCCAATGTTATATTTATCTATTTTCCATTGTTAATATGTTTTCTATAGGTTGACGATCATGGGAAGTCACAAAATCAATTGAAAAAGCAAAAACAGCATGAAAAACAGAAAGAAAAATAGCACACCCTAGAGGAAAATCTGCTGGCATTTAAACGCCAGTGAAGACAGCAAAATGGGCGTTTAACGCCCAGTCTAGCACCATTATGGGCGTTTAACGCCAGAAAGGGGGCACCAGACTGGCGTTTAACGCCAGGAATGGTCAAGAAGCTGGCATTAAACGCTAGAAATGGGCACCAGCCCGGCATTTAACGCCAGGATTGGCAGAAGGAGCATTTTTGCTCGCCACTTGGTGCAGGGATGAATTATCCTTGACACCTCAGGATCTGTGGACCCCACAGGATCCCCACTTACCCCACCACTCTCTCTCTTATTCTCCCATTCACCAATCACCTCAACACCTCTTCCCAAAAAACCCCTCACCTATCAAATCCTACCATTCTCTTCACCACTCACATCCATCCTTCATAAAACCCCACTTCTATGAAGTTGTGGCCATGAAGAAGGTGATCCCTGAGGTCCCTTTCAAACTCAAAAAGAGTGAATATCCAGAGATCCGACATAAGATTCAAAGAAGAGGTTGTGAAGTTCTTACCAATCCCATTCAACAAGTCGGAATCTTAATGGTTCAAGAGTTCTATGCCAATGCATGGATCACCAAGAACCATGATCAAAGTGTGAACCTGGACCCAAAGAATTGGCTTACAATGGTTCGGGGAAAATGCTTAGATTTTAGTCCGGAAAATGTAAGGTTGGCATTCAACTTGCCCATGATGCAAAGAGATGAACACCCTTACACTAGAAGGGTCAACTTTGATCAAAGGTTAGACCAAGTCCTCATAGACATTTGTGAAGAGGGCGCTCAATGGAAGAGAGATTCAAGAGGGAAGCCGGTTCAACTGAGAAGGCATGACCTCAAGCCCGTGGCTAGGGGATGGTTGGAGTTTATCCAACGCTCAATCATTCCCACTAGCAACCGGTCCGAAGTTACTATAGACCGGCTATCATGATTCATAGCATCATGATTGGAGAGGAAGTAGAAGTTCATGAGGTTATAGCCCAAGAACTTTATAAGGTGGCGGACAAGTCCTCTACCTTGGCAAGGTTAACCTTCCCTCATCTCATTTGTCACCTCAGTTATTCAGTTGGAATTAACATAGAGGGAGACATTCTCATTGATGAGGACAAGCCCATCACTAAGAAGAGGATGGAGCAAACAAGAGATCCCACTCATCATGAAATCCCTGAGAGGCCTCAAGGGATGCACTTTCCTCCACAAAACTACTGGGATCAAATCAACACCTCCCTAGGAGAATTGAGTTCCAACATGGGACAACTAAGGGTGGAGCACCAAGAACATTCCATCCTCCTCCATGAAATTAGAGAAGATCAAAGAATCATGAGAGAGGAGCAACAAAGGCAAGGAAGAGACATTGAGGAGCTCAAGCACTCCATAAGATCTTCAAGAGGAAGAACAAGCCGCCATCACTAAGGTGGACCCGTTCTTTAATCTCCTTGTTTTTCATTTTTCTTTTTTTTTTCGAATTTTCATGCTTATGTTTATCTATGTTTGTGTCTTATGATCATTAGTGTCTTAGTGTCTATGCCTTAAAGTTATGAATGTCCTATGAATCCATCACCTTTCTTAAATGAAAAATGTTCTTAATTGAAAAAGAGAAGAATTGCATGAATTTTGAATTTTATAACAGATTAATTATTTTGATGTGGTGGCAATACTTTGACTTCTGAATGTATGCTTGAACAGTGCATATGTCTTTTGAATTTGTTGTTCATGAATGTTGGCTCTTGAAAGAATGATGAAAAAAAGAAGACATGTTATTGAGGATCTGAAAAATCATAAAAATGATTCTTGAAGCAAGAAAAAGCAGTGAATTTATAAAAAATTTAATAATAATGAAGTCGTGATCCAAGGCAAAAAGAGTGTGCTTAAGAACCCTGGACACCTCTAATTGGGGACTCTAGCAAAGCTGAGTCACAATCTGAAAAGGTTCACCCAGTTATGTGTCTGTGGCATGTATGTATCCGGTGGTAATACTGGAAGACAGAGTGCTTTGGGCCACGGCCAAGACTCATAAAGTAGCTGTGTTCAAGAATCATCATACTTAACTAGGAGAATCAATAACACTATCTGGATTCTGAGTTCCTATAGAAGCCAATCATTCTGAATTTCAAAGGATAGAGTGAGATGCCAAAACTGTTCAGAGGCAAAAAGCTAAAAGCCCCGCTCATCTAATTAATGCTGATCTTCATAGATGTTTTTGGAATTTATTGTATATTATCTTCTTTTTATCTTATTTGATTTTCAGTTGCTTGGGGACAAGCAACAATTTAAGTTTGGTGTTGTGATGAGCGGATAATTTATACGCTTTTTGGCATTGTTTTTAGTATGTTTAGTTAGTTTTTATTATATTTTTATTAGTTTTTAGTTAAAATTCACTTTTCTGGACTTTACTATGAGTTTGTGTGTTTTTCTGTGATTTCAGGTATTTTCTGGCTGAAATTGAGGGACCTGAGCAAAAATCTGATTCAAAGGCTGAAAAGGACTGCAGATGCTGTTAGATTCTGACCTCCCTGCACTCAAAGTGGATTTTCTGGAGCTACAGAAGCCAAATTGGCGCGCTCTTAATTGCGTTAAAAGGTAGACATCCTGGGCTTTTCAGCAATGTATAATAGTCCATACTTTTCCCGAGATTTGATGGCCCAAAAGGGCGTTCCAAGTCAGCTCATGAATTCTGGTGTTTAACGCTGGAACTGGCACAAGAATGGGAGTTAAACGCCCAAACTGGCACAAAAGCTGGCGTTTAACTCCAAGAAAAGTCTCTACACATGAAAGCTTCAATGCTCAGCCCAAGCACACACCAAGTGGGGCCGAAAGTGGATTTTTATGTCATTTACTCATCTTTGTAAACCCTAAGCTACTAGTTCTCTACAAATAGGACCTTTTGCTATTGTATTTGATATCTTTAGATCTTTTGATCATCTTTTGATCACTTTAGATCTTAGGATCATCTTTGGAAGTCTAGTTCTTAGATCATTGGGGGGCTGGCCTCTCGGCCATGCCTAGACCTTGTTCTTATGTATTTTTAACGGTGGAGTTTCTACACACCATAGATTAAGGTGTGGAGCTCTGCTGTACCTCGAGTATTAATGCAATTACTATTAGTCTTCTATTCGATTCAGCTTATTCTTGTTCTAAGATATCACTTGTTCCTCAACTTGATGAATGTGATGATCCGTGACACTCATCATCATTCTCACCTATGAACGTGTGCCTGACAACCACCTCCGTTCTACCTTAGACTGAGTGGATATCTCTTAGATTCCTTAATCAGAATCTTCGTGGTATAAGCTAGAATTGATGGTGGCATTCAAGAGAATCCGGAAGGTCTAAACCTTGTGTGTGGTATTCTGAGTAGGATTCAAGGATTGAATGACTGTGACGAGCTTCAAACTCGCGATTGTGGGGCGTTAGTGACAGACGCAAAAGAATCACTAGATTCTATTCCGACATGATCGAGAACCGACAGCTGAATAGCCATGCTGTGACAAAGCGCGTTGAACATTTTCACTGAGAGGACGGGACTGTAGCCATTGACAACGGTGATGCCCAACATACAGCTTGCCATGGAAAGGAGTAAGAAGGATTGGATGAAGACAGTAGAAAAGCAGAGAGACGGAAGGGACAATGCATCTCCATACGCTTATCTGAAATTCTCACCAATGAATTACATAAGTATCTCTATCTTTATTTTATGCTTTATTCATAAATTATCCATAACCATTTGAATCTGCCTGACTGAGATTTACAAGATGACCATAGCTTGCTTCATACCAACAATCTCCGTGGGATCGACCCTTACTCGCGTAAGGTTTATTACTTGGACAACCCAGTGCACTTGCTGGTTAGTTGTGCGAAGTTGTGATAAAGAGTTAAGATTGCAATTGAGCGTACCATGTTGATGGCGCCATTGATGATCACAATTTCGTGCACCAGACTAGCAGGTATCACCACAATTGAATTGAGTCATTAAATATTTTTACAAACTTGCATGAAAAGTGATATTTATGGATGGAAGTATGTAATTGAGCATCAAACCCTCACCGGATGTATTTGCACTCTATTCGCTCAAGTGTTTAGGGTTGATTCACTCAATTCTCCCCTAATCATGCTTTCTAAGATTTGTTTTTCATCTCACAATCAACATATATTTCATGCATGCACACATCTATCATGAGGTCTTTTCTTTAGGTTGTAATGGGGTTAGGGTCAAGGTAGGATGCATATTTGGTCCAGTGAGCTTGAATTTTGAATCTTTGATAAGCTTAGACTTCCCACCTAACCTATGACATCCTATACAATTAAGTTCTAACCTAACTACCCATTTCTCACTTTTTCACATGCTCATGTATCCCTTTTCGTTTCACAACACATATGCATTAATTTTATTAAGCTACACTTTGCTTTGGGGCATTTTGTCCCCTTTTTCATTTCTTTCTCTTTTTTTTTCTTTTTCTTTCTTTTTCTATTTTTTTTATTCTTTTCCATATTATTTTTCTTTTTTTTCTTTTCTTTTTCTTTTGTTTTTCTCATTTTTTTCTTTCTATATACAAGAGCATCAATGCATAAGGTTTTACATTTGATCAATACATGAGCATATACCTGATTCCCAATATTTCCAATAATAATACAAAACTACCCTTTTATTCACCCAATGTCCTAAGGTTCCCACACTTGAATGACACTCACACACACTAGCCTAAGCTAATCAAAGATCCAAACAAGGACTTTTATTGTTTTCCGCTTTAAGGCTTGTAATGTGCTAAATTAAAGAACAAGTGGGTTAAGCGTAGGCTCAAATTTGCTAACAATGGAAGATAAAAGGTAAGGCTATTTGGGTAAGTGAGCTAAATGAAATGATGGCCTCAATCATATAAATACATGAATACACAAAATAATGGATATAAAGAATCAAACAATTCAAAGATTACAATCATAGAAAGAGAATAATGCACACAAGAAGGAAAATAAGTGATTATAAGATGTAACCACACCATTAGGCTCAAATCTCACAAGCTTGTGTTCTTAGCTCAAAAATTCATGTTCCACAATATATATATATATATATGTGATTCAAGCAAGTTTAATGAAAAGTTTTCACTCAAATCAATTGAGGTGCCCTATAGATAGAAATCTTGAAAAATTTCATTATTTTGACTAAGCTTATTGTGTATATATATGCAACAAGAATCCTAAAAACCTAAAATGAAATGCAAAAGTGTTGGGATTAGAAATTTGTCACCCAAAATTGCCGAACGGTCGAACGACCTCCCCACACTTAAAAGTTTGCACCGTCCTCGGTGCACTTAAAGATGAGCAAGGGGGTACGGCGAATCTCTGGATTGTTGCGTGTTCTTTCTTCCGCTTCCATATTTGCTTGTGGTGCATTCATCATGAAAAACAAAAATTAACACCATAAGATGAGAAGATGTAAAAGCAAGGAAGCATACATTGTTGGAATGAGGTAATAATCACTAGGATTGAGAGAGTGAATTAGTGTCATTAATAACAAATAAGTGTGTGAACTCTAAATTGCGCAGTTTAGAACACACATTAGCATAAAAGTTATGTCACAAAAGAAGCATACACTTCACTCATTCCAGTGTTCTTGAGATGTTCTAAGTAAACTTGTAAGGTAAAACAAGCATTAGAGAAGCATGGAAACATTCAAGTGAAACATATATGGATGCATAGAATCAAGAAATACAATGCATTAGGATAAATGCACAACATCCATCAAGAAATTGCCCACTCAAAGAGAGAGTTCAAATCACAAGGTGGCTAGCTACAACATGCAATTCAAAAGAGTCACAAGCTCGAAGGCAATTCTCATCACTTGGTATGTTCAAAAGGTAAGCATGAAAAACTCAAAACCAAGTAGCAAAATATAACCTCAATCATAGAATCCAACAAAGATTATCTAAAAACATTCATGCTAAAATAGCATTTAGGCAATAAGGGGCAACAATGTGTAGTAAACAAAGTCAATAATCCAACACTTGTAATGAAAAGAGAGAAAATAAAATTAAAACTAAACTAAAACTAACTAATCGACTAACTAACTAACTAACTAATTAGTTAACTAAAATAAATGGTTATCAATGGTGTTTGGAAGTGTTGGATGAGGTGTAGAAGAAAGGAAGAAGAAATGAGAAGGAAAGAAATGGCAAGAGGAGAAGAAAAGAAGTGGATGGAATAAAGGGCATCTACGCGTACGCGTCGATGGCTTATTTCGAGAGTGGCACGTATGCGTCATGTGCGCGTACGTGCAGGTGGGGTTGTGCCAAAGGCACAACGTTGGCGCGGCGTAGGCACAACTCTCGGGTCAATGTATGGAAGGTGAAACTTCTCAATCCACGCGTACGCACGCATGGCACGCGCGTGTGGATGGTCCAATACGCTTAATGCACGCGTACGTGCGCAGTGCGCATACGCGTGGATGGTGCTCTATTTTTCAAAAATCTTTTTCTATGTTTTTGCACCAATCCAAGCATTCCAAACCTCCAAACAGCTACCAAAACACCATAAAACCTTATTTAACATACCAAACTACCAATTAGACTCAACAAACTCAACACAACATGAAAGTAAACTAATTCTATTAGTATGTACGAAAGAGAAAAAAATGAAAAGAATTTACCATGGTGGGGTGTCTCCCACCTAGCACTTTTGTTTATTGTCCTTAAGTTGGACTTATAGGGAGCTCCTCTCAAGGTGGCTTGTGCTTGAATTCATCTTGGAACTCCCACCAATGCTTGGTTCTCCATTGTGCCCCAAGATTTCTTATGGATTGAGCAAGTGTTGATGGAGTTCTTCACAAGCTTGGGGCTCCAAAAGTTGATCATCTTTTTCTAATCCGGGATCCCACACTTTATTTTCAAACCCGTATTGAAGTTGATCATCATTTTTGGTCCATCCGGGTGGTGAACAAGATGAATTCTCTATGAAGTGCCCAACAATCCTCCTAGACCCATCTATTTGAGCACTATTCCCACCTATGTATTCAACTCTTGAAGTATCAACCAAAATGAGCATTGATTTGCAACGCCAACCACGAAACATCTTTCGCTTACGCTTCATCCCACAAAGCATCCTAAGTTGACCATCCGTTTCAAGCAAGCCATGCTCAAGTGGGACAATAAAGCTAATAGAAATGAATTTTACCCACTCAAGTGAGGGAGTAGATGGCAACCTAGGTAAAGATGCTTCGAACGGTCTTGACAAAGCATAACCTACCCCCGTTCTTCTATTTCTAGGGACTTCCACCTCTTCACAAGATCTCTTAATCTCAATTCTTTGTTCAATAATTTTATCTAAACCTTTTTCTTTACTCAAATCATAATAGGGAGGGTGAGAAAAAATTACCTCCTCAACGCTTTCAAATCCAACGGGAGAAGGTTCTTCATGCTCAAAGGATTCTTCACCACTAAGACTTGATGCTTGATCTTCATCACCAAGGGAACTCAATTCTTTCTCTATCCCATCCAAGTCTTCATATGGAATATGCCTTGGAAGGTGTGCACTTTTCTCCCTAGCATCAATTTCAATCATCTTGGAGGGGTTTTCTTCAACTCTATGTTCCCATGGAGGCTCCGCATCTCCTAAGTCTTCTACCACTTCTTCCTTGTTTTCAACAATTAAAGCTTCCTCCAATTGTTCCAGTACAAAGCAACTTCCCTCATTTCCCACCGGAGTTTCCAATCTCTCCTTCATGCTATGTTCTTCATTTGATTCTCCACATGTAGCAATGGGAATTCCTTGAGTGTTCAAGCATTGGGAGGCTAATTGATTTGTTACCGCATCCAAGGCGGCCAAGAAATTTTGCACATCCCTTTTCATCTCTTCTTGCCCTTGAACAAGAACACCAAGGGTTTCATCTATTAGAGATTGGGGTGGGTGGAAGGGTTCCTCATTTTGCGAAAAGGATTCATAATAGGAAGGTGGTTCTTCTTGGTAGAGTTGTGGTGGTTCAATATTTTCCATTCTTTCCACTTATTGCACAACACACTCCATGGTTGCTTGAAATTGATCAAATGCTTCCTTGAGATGATCCCTTGACTCTTGTTCCTCTTGGATAATATGATTAGGATCATGTGGCTCTTGGATCAATGGATATGAGTATTCTTCCATGGGAGGTTGTGGTGGAAAGTAGTATTCATCTTGTGGTTGAAAATTTTTATATATTGGAGGTGGTTCACCTTGGTAATAATATGGAGGAGGTGGCTCTTGAAAATATTGATGTTAGAATGGTGGTGGCTCTATATGTGGTTCATATGGCTCATATGGTTGTTGGTAGGATGGATATGAATTAGGGTCATATGAAGGTGGTTGGTAAGAAGGGGCTTGTGAGTATGGTTGAGAGTTATGTTGAGGATATGGTTCATAGGCATATGGTGGTGGTTCTTGAAAGTCACAAGGTGATTCACCATGGCCATTGGATTAATATGCATCATAGAATGGCTCTTCTTCATGGTGCATTGGTGGGGGTTGTTGCCATGAGGATTGATCATAAGCATATGGCTCTTTCCACCCTTGATTATCCCATTCTTGATACACATTCTCATTGAAGCTCTCGTTACCTACAACATAGTTGTAACTACACTCATAGACAAAATGAGAATTCATAATGAAAAGAGAAAATAAAATTCAAAAGCTAATAGAAATCAAGAGAAACAGAATTCTACAACTAGCAAATAAAGCAAAAGGCAATATATTCACAATATTCACATATATACAATAACCAATAACACAACACCATTGCAACTCCCCGGCAACGGCGCCATTTTGATGATTAGATTTTTGATGGTTTAGAATTTCACAAATGAATTCTCGTTGCAAGTATAGTTCCTAAACCAAACAATAATCTTTTCATACAAAAAGTTGTTTGTCATTAAAACAAACCCCTAAATTTATAAACCGAAGTATTGGAACCTCGGGTCGTTCTCCCTAGGAATTACAATAAAGTGTCTTGTTATTGGTTGTGAGTTATTTTGGGGTTTTTTGAGATTTTAGACAAGAATTTTAAATGGCAAAGGAAATAAACTAACAACTAACAAAGCTCTTGGCAAGATATGAGAATTAGAAGTCCTAGCCTAGTTATCCTCCTCAACTATGATAACAAATTGTCCATTACTCCCACTTACTTAACCTCTAACCATGGAGGAAAGTCAAGTGGATGAATCAATTTGATTCCTCAAGTCCTAATCAACTCCTAAAGGAAAGACTAGCTTTAGAGGTATTCAAATCAATTAGCAACTTCTAATTATCAATCAACAAAAGAATTAGATAACTAAAGAGTCACTAATTACTCTACCTAGGCCAAGAGGAACAAAATCTACACTAAAGCTAGAAGAAGCATTTTATCAAACACATAAAAGGCATAAAAGGAAAGCACATGAAATCTACAACAAGAATGAAATCTGACAACAATTATTACAATGAATTAACAATAACAATTACAAGAAACACAATTATTATAAATTACCTTGATTGAATTGAAAGAAAGTAGAAGAAACAAAAGTAGATCTACAACAAAACACAAGAACAACATAAAAGAGATTACAACAAAAGAATGGAAGAAGAATGAATGTAACTACAAGAAATTGAGAAGATAGAAGTAGAAGAAGATGAATTAAAATCTAGATCTAAGAACTAAACCTAATCCTAATCCTAATTCTAGAGAGAAGTGAGAGCTTTTCTCTCTAAAACTAACTTTCCCTCCAAAACTAAGCTAAACTAAACTAATGGTAACTAACTTCTCCATCCCTCTTCAATTCTTGGCTTAAATAGCATCAGAAATGAGTTGGATTGGGCCCACAAGGCTTTTGAATTCGCTGGCCACGAGTTGCATTTTAAAAAGTGACATGCACCATCGATGCGTCCGCGTACCGTGCACGTGCGCGCCCTTTTTCGCGATGCAACTATGGCAAATCTTATATCGTGTCGAAGCCCCGAATGTTAGCTTTCCAACCCAACTGGAACCGCATCATTTGGACTTTTGTAGCTCAAGTTATGGCCGATTAAGTGCGAAGAGGTCGGCTTGACAGCTTTTGCGATTCCTTCGTTTCTTCATGAGTTCTCCATTTTTACATGCTTTTCCTTTATTCCCTTTATCCGATCTTTGCCTCCTAAATCTGAAATCACTTAACAAACATATCAAGGCATCTAATGGGATCAAAGGTAAATTAAATTTAGCTATTTTAAGACCCAAAAAGCATGTTTTCACTCTTAAGCACAATTAAAGGAGAATATACAAAACCATGCTATTTCATTGAATAAATGTGGATAAAAGGTGATAAAATCCCCAAAAATCAATACAAGATAAATCCTACAAATGGGGTTTATCAAGGCTGGACCGGCAGGCGAAGCAAATGGAGCGCTGTAACAAGCGTCAATTTACATACCTCAAGGAGCTGACTGTTGGCAACCACCCACCTGAGGAAGACCCAGACACTCCGACTCCACCTTACCTACCAGCATCGGGAGCCATTACGGCCCCGATTATGGAGACACTGCTACCAGCCCTCCCTTTGTTCCTGACTGATGGCACTGAGGACGGTGCCAAGCTTTAAGTGTGGGGAAGTCGGTCAGTACCTAACTTCCGGAGGTAAGCTCTCTCTCTCTCTTAACACCAACATTTTAGTTTTTCTTTTGTTAAATAGAATAGATTGCATGATAATACATGTTTGCATGTATGTTTTCTTGGTTAAAGTAATAAATTTCTTTTTAAGACCCTATACCCTATTTTTGAAAATTTCACTAATTTATATAAAAACTTTTGTGTTAAAACTTGTTTGAAGACTGTAAATTGGAACATGGTTTAAAGCTAGAACACAAAACCTGTGAGATTTGAGCTTAATTACATGGTTACATAATTTAACCATAATATTCCAATCTTGTGTGTTTTCTCCTCTATGATTATAGACTTTACTTTGTTCCATTCTATATGTCCACTATTTAGTGTATTTACATGCTTGCATATGATTGAGGCCATTACTTGTTTTTGCTCACTTATCCCAAATAGCCTACCCTTTTAATCACCTTTGTTAGCCACCTTGAGCCTTTTAATCCCCAATTATTCTATATTTTACCACATCACTAGTCTTAAGCGGAAAAACAAATTAATTACCCCAAATTGAATCTTTGGTTAGCTTAAGTTAGAGACTGTGTGCCAATTAAGTGTGGGGAACTGTGGAAACTTGGGTTGATGAAAGTATTTCATTGACAAAATATTGAGAATTTGGGTACCTACTCATATGAGACAAAAAAAAATTAAAAAAATCTATGTGCATTGATATGTTATGTTTACTTTTATATTTTTTAATAAAAAACAAATAAAAAAACTAATATATATATATTCAAATAATTAAGTAAATAAAATAAATAAGGGGACAAAATTACCCCAGTGTTAAGTTGAATAAAAGGTCAATGCATATGTGATAAAATTGAAGAAATATTTGGTACATGAGTTTGTGATGCAAAAGTGGGAACTATGGGTAGCTAGTAATGAATTGGAATTACAGAAAGTGTGTGTGCGTTAGGTGAGAACTTAGGTTAATCAAAGATTCATATTATAGCTCACTTGGCCATACATATATCCTCACCCTTACTTTAGCCCCATTACAACCTTGAAAAGACCTTATGATGTTTGCATTGGTGCATTAAATATTGTTGATTGGTTAGGTGAAGAACAAAGTTTAGTAAGCATGACTAGAGAAGAGTAGAGTGATTACCCTATACACTTGAGTGACTAGAGTGCACATACACCATCAGTAAGGGTTCAATGCTTGATTCTATGTTCCCTGCTTTTATGAGCTATCTTCCTACAAGTTTACTTGTCTTTTATTATATGATTAGAATTAGTGGAATTTGAATTATTTTTGTCTTGGAGAACTTGTTTACTTTTAACCAAGTGGACAGAAGTATCTTAGCATATAGTTACATTCATAGATAGGTTGCATTGCATTACATGAGTTTTACTTTTCCCTACTCATTTATTTTATCTCCTTAAGCTAAGCATGAGGACATGCTAATATTTAAGTGTGGAGAGTTTGATAAACCACTATTTTATGGTTTATCTTGTGTTTAATTGAGTGGTTTTTATCAAGTCTTTACCCACTTATTCATATGATTTGCATGGCTTTACAACTCCTTCCTAGTCTTGTTCTATAATTGGAAACTTGCTTCCCAAGGCTTTAAATTACCAAAAATTAATTCCCTTTATACCATTTGATGCCGTGATATGTGTGTTAAGTGATTTTAGAATTTATAGGGCAGGAATGGCTTAGAGGATGGAAAGGAAGCATGCAAAAGTAGAAGGAATACAAGAAGTTGAAGAAATTGCTAAGTTGTCCAGCCTGATCTCTTCGCACTCAAACGGTCATAACATGAGCTAGAGAGATCCAAATAAGGCGGTTCCAGTTGCATTGGAAAGCTAACATCCGGGACTTCGAAATGATATATAATTTGCCATAGTTTCTCTGAAGATAAGTGACGCGCACGCGTGGATCTGCAAAAATCAACGCATGGGAATTCGCCCCCAGCAAATTCTGGGCTGTTTTTGGCCCAGTTCTCGGCCCAAAAAACACAGATTAAAGGCTACAAAGTGGAAGAATGAGGAGGGAGGCTCATAATTCATAATTTTAGATTTTAGATGTAGTTTTTAGAGATAGAGGCTCTTTTCTCTCTCTAGGATTTTAGGATTCCTAGTTTTATGCTGTTGAGTTGGATATTACAAGAGTTACTACTTCCATTGAAGTTTTTATCATTCTAGTTTGTTTTCTTTGTCCCTTACTCTTTCATATCCTTAATTTTAATACCTTTTCATTTAATTTTATTATTTATTTAATTGCTTTCAATTTTATTATCATGTCTCTTTCCTACTCCCTTCTCCCAACAACGAAGATGGTATGCATGTTGATAGAGTAGACTCCCAACTTGACATGGGGGTTGATTAAAAGGAGACACTTGAGTTGGAATACTCAAGTGATTAGTTAAATTGGAAGTTGTTGGCTAATTCTCTATTTACTAACGCTAGTCCTTTCCAAGGGAGAGGATTAGGATTTGCGAATAAGAGTTAGCTCAATCACTTGACTTTCCTTTATTTAGTAAGGGTTAACTAAGTGAAAATAACAACCTTTTGATACTACACTTGAGAAAATTCCAACAAGGATAGAACTTCCAATTAATCATACCCCCGATCAAGGCTTTTTAATTTAATTACATAAAACCTCTTGTTAATTTTCATTACTTTAATTTATAATTATTTTTGTGCCCATTACCCAAACTCCAAATTTCCCACAAAACTCATAACCAATAATAAATACACCTCCCTGCGATTCCTTGAGAGACGACCCGAGGTTTAAATACTTTTGGTTATTACTTTTTAGGGGTTTTGTTACTTGTGACAACCAAACTTTTGTATGAAAGGATTCTTTGCTGGTTTTGAAACTATACTTACAACGTGATTATTCTTATGAAATTCTTTACTAGCAAAAATCCAATCGTCACTAGCATAATTGGGATCGTGTTGCTCTTGGGTTGATGGACATGGGTGTTCTTTCATAGAGGGTGGTGGTGTACTAGAGCTTGAGGGATGAGTATTGGAGGTAGAGGGTTCATCCATACGGGATATAAGATTTTGGAGTGTAGAGGTTAGACTAGTGATAGAGGCAAGTGTGGTATGAAACTCTGTTTGCCCTTGGTGAATAACACCAAGGGTGTTGTCATCCAGTGGAGGTTCAGGTGGATAGGAGAGTTCATTATTTTGGAGAAAGGGTGCATGGTAGGAAGGTGGTTCTTCTTGGTAAGGATATGGAGATGGTGCGTATTGAGGTGGTAGTTCTATGTATGGTTCATATGGTTCGTATTGTGTTTGGTATAGTGGATAAAGGTTAGGGTCATATGGAGGTGTTTGGTTGTAGGGGGCTTGTGAGTATAGTGGTTCAAAGGTATGTTGGGGAGGCGGTTCATAAGCATATGGTGGGCCTTGTTGGTAACTACAAAGGAGTCCACCATATCTATCATCTTGGTACGCACCTCGGAATGGCTCTTAACCATAGTAATTTGGTGGAGGTTGGTTGTCACGAGAAGGTCCACCATAACTATTGTCTTGGTATACATCATAGGCGCATTGGAGGGGGTTGTTGCCAAGAGGGTTGATCAAATCCTTGTGACTCCTCCCATCTTTGATTTTTCCAACCTTGATGCCTGTTCTCATTATAGCTTCTATTCCTTACAACAACATTGGAACCAAACTTGAAACCAGAGGGGTGAGAATTCATAGTAGCTAATAAAAATTAAAAATAAAAGCAAAAAACAAATAAACAAGTAAAAGCAAATATTTACAATAACCAATAATAAGGCACACATTTGCAATTCTCCGGCAACGACGCCATTTTGACGAATGAACTTTTGCTAGTAAAGAATTTCATAAAAATAATCACGTTGTAAGTATAGTTTCTAAACCAGCAAAGAATCCTTTCGTACAAAAGTTTGGTTGTCACAAGTAACAAAACCCCTAAAAAGTAATAACCGAAGTATTTAAACCTCGGGTCATCTCTCAAGGAATTGCAGGAAGGTATGATTTATTATTGGTTATGGAAAAGTATCTTTTGGGTTTTTTGAAAGGTTTGAACAAGGAATTTAGATGGCAAGAAAATAAATTAATAACTAGAAAAACTCTTGGCAAGGTATGAGAATTGGAAATCCCATCCTAGTTATCCTTATCAGGTGTGATGAGAATTGTTTATTGCTCCCACTTAGTTAACCCTTACTAATTAAAGGAAAGTCAAGTGGACTAATCAATTTGATTCCTCAAGTCCTAGTCAACTCCTATGGAAAGACTAGCTTTAGAGGGATCCAAATCAATCAGCAAATTTCAATTTCCAATCAACAGCTGAGTTTGATAACTCAAGTGTCACCAATTACTCAACCAAAGCAAAGCGGGAAAATCTAAATTAAATTGGAAGCATCAATAACATGAATTTGAAGAAAGCAATCTTAAATCTGAAATACCTTAGTGTGTATTAAATAAGAAAATCAATCCTAACATGGAGTTCATAAACCAATATTAATAAACTAAAATAATAGAATAAATAAAAGTAGAAGAGAAATTAAAGTAAAGGAACATTGAACCTAGAATGAAGAAGAAGTAAACCTAACCTTTAAGAGGAATCCTAATCCTAAATCCTAAGATTGTGAATAATAAGCCATGTGAATGAATTGATGGATTCTCTCAATTTATAGTCTCTAATCTGTGTTTTCTGGGGTGAAAACTGGGCCAGAAACAGCTCAAAAATCGCTGGGGGCAAAATCTACAATGCTGGTTTTTCGTCACTGTGACGCGTGCGTGTGAATCATGCGTGCGTGTCTTCTAGCTGTACGATGACTATAGTAAATTATATATTATTTCGAAGCCCCGAATGTTAGATTTCCAACGAAACTAGAACCGCCGCATTTGAATCTCTGTAGCTCAAGTTATGACCGTTTGAGTGCAAAGAGGTCAGGCTGGACAGCTCAGCAATTCCTTCAGTTTCTTGTATTCCTTCCACTTTTGCATGATTCCTTTCCATCCTTTAAGCCATTCCTGCCATGTAATCTCTAAAAACACTTAACACACATATCACGGCATCGAATGGTAATAAGAGGGGATTAAACATAGAAAATTTAAGGCCAAAGAAACATGTTTTCGATCATAGCACAAAGTTAGGAAAGGAAATGTAAAGCCATGCAATTAGTATGAATAAGTGTGTAAAGACATGATAAAAATAACTCAATTGAGCACAAGATAAACCATAAAATAGTGGTTTATCAGTCCCTGAAAGAATAAATTAATCAAAATCGTCCCCCAAAAATTTAAAAATGGTAACGTTAGTCCTTTCGTCTATTATTTGACTAACGGCATTACCATTTGCTTACCTGGTCATTAGTGTGACATTTCAGCCAAAGCTTAAACGATATCGTTTTCTTTGCTCACCCCTTACAACGCTTCATTTTCCATCCTTGTTTCGTTATATCTCTCTAATTCCATCCTTCTTCTGAAAACAAAATATCTCTCTAATCCCTTCGTCTTCGGTTCTCACCTCCACAAAGACGAAGCATTGAATGGCGACTATCATCCTAGACCGACGATGACATTGTGTTGGAGTTGAAAGTGACCGATTTGCGACAACCTTGGTCAACCGAAAAGGGCACACCATTGCCTTGCGTGAGAGGTAGATTACATTTTTTTGTTATTTTCTGAGATTGATTGTGGTTTTATCTCCTTATGAATGTGCTTCTATGATCGTTGGAAATCCATTGTTACTGTTTGCAATGTTAGGGTTTGAAAAAATATGTTCAGGCTTAGGGCTTGCGTGGTGATCCATGAATGACTTTGTTTTTCGAGATTTGAGAACAATGTTTGCGCTCTGTATAACTGCATGTGTGTTTTATTTTCGTTTTTGTAGATGATGATGAATTTGCTTTGCTTGTTTATGAAAAAAATTTCCAATAGTTTAGTGTGTTGCTATTTTGGTTGTAGATGGAAGGTCTCCCTATGACCTTTGTATTTCACCATGGTGGGAAGTTCAAAACAGATGAATCAGGATATCTGTTTTATAAACCAGATAATACTGAAGTATTAATAGGTGTAGAAGCAGACACTCTAGATGTGTTTTTTTTGAACGGATATTATAAGAAGTTAGGATATGCGGAGATGAACCATTGCTTGTGGAAGGTTCCTAGAACCATTCTTGCTCCTGTAGGTTTTGGCAATTGACAGGTTCAAATCCTAACTCATTTCAAGTTGTAAATAGATACCATATTTGATACTTCACTGAAAAAAAATTTGTTTTTGTGAAATTTATAGGAATGCCTTGTATGCACGCAATATCGACCATTCAAGAAAAAATAATAAGAGGCCTGAGGAGTATTGCCACGAATGGTTGACAATGGAGGCGTACAGAAGAATGTACCAATACAATGTGAATCCCGTCAAGGGACAAGAACTATGGGAGAAAACTGGTTCTCCTGCACCTGTTCCACCACCAATAGAACCTAAACTAGGAAGACCAACAACAAAGAGAAAGAAGGACAAGGCTGAAGGACCCACTGGCACAAAGACAAAGATGAAAAGGAAGTATAATCCAATTCGGTGCATGTACTGTGGAGAGGTGGGCCACAACAAGAGAACTTGCAGCAAGAAAAAGCAAGACGATGCTCAAGAGAAGGCAAAGCTAATGCAATTGCAGCTTGCAATTGTGCCACCACCACAAGATGCTCATGGTCCAGAAGTAGACGACGTAGCTGACACTCAGCCCATTCAGACACTCCATGTAGTCCCACCAGCTGCTCGAGATGAACTAACTGAAATTCTTATTATTCAAGATGCTCACAACAATCACATACCTCAACCAATGCTACTCAGGTTATCTTGTATTCAGTTTCAAATTCAACATTAGTAACTTGCATTTGCTAAATATCACCCTTTGTAGTTGATTAAGAATCTGTTTTGTTTGAGACAATGATGAAAACTATTTGCTACAGACTAGAGTTAGAGGAAGGCCTCCAAAACTCCATGTCACCAAGGCCAGGGCAAAGGGAAATGCCTCTCCAAAGCCTGATGCTCCAGGACAAGTTGCTGTATCTGCTGAAACCATCAAGGGTAGTAGCTCCGCAACAACCAAAAAGATTGCTAGCTTCATGACATTTGTTCCAACTCCGGGTTTCAAACCTCCCAAAAAAAAAGACATAGAATGACTTGAAGACTTGAAGACTTGAAGACATGAAATATAGGGCAGTTAGTATTTGTTATTTTGTCCAGGCCAAAATTTGCCATTTGTAAACAATGTGGTAGTTGTGGTATATTGGATAGCCATAGCCCTGTTTTTTGTATACCCCTTTAGGTAAGAATAGCCTTAGTACAATGGAAACAGTGTTGTTATTTGAATTTGAGACAATGGAAACTGGTAGACCATTAATTATGTTATGCTAATCATAGTTCACTTCATTTTAATTCTATTTCTTCTGATTTGCTAAAATTATGTTATGATCAAGAAAAATAGTGCCTGTAGAGACTTTTGTAATAGTAAAAAAAGATGAACATGGCATATCAACAGGTTTACTCAGAAGTTTGTTCATATTCAATAACAGCAAACTAAGAAGGTTCACAACATCCACAATTTCACAATAACTGCTTCACTTGGCACTAAAGAACATACACATAATCATAATCACCACAATCACAACTATTAATCCAAAATACAGTTGCATCCTAAGTGCTCTAACTTCAGCTTCTAAGCTCATCATTCTCCATTTTCGCATAAATTTTAACATCTCCCTTTACACCATCTAATCCTTCATACTCATCATCCTTAGTCCACCTAAAATAATTGCAGTGGCTGCCCTTCTACAAAACATCATGTTACAAAAATCTCAAAATCCTACACAAATAATTAAAAGCTTGAAGAAAACTGTATTCATAACTCACCCGGTATCTTGGACATGCATGGAACAATCTATCTGAATTCTTTATTGTCCCAGACTTCTTGATCACTATCTTCAACCTACAAAAGCACACTTAGTCCGTGATCTTCCTCCGGCAGCACAGCGAAGAGCTCGAAGCATTGGTTCGTATGATTGTGACAGTTGTCGACTGCGAGCCCCACTTACGCTACCCATGATGCAGTTCAACAACAATTTCGGCCTCTGCAGAATCAATTTGTTGCTGCAGCAACAATGGCATTTAACAGGAAGAAGGGATTAGGGTTTACATATCTAGGACTAGTTTGACATAAATATCGAAACATATCTTGTCATCAGCCATTCTGCACCAACCTAGCATGCTAATATGACACACTAACAGCCACAAAAGCAAGATTTAACGGCGTAATTGACAGAATGAACAGAAGGGAGACGAAAGGACTAACGTTACCATTTTTAAAATTTTGGGGAACAATTTTGATTAATTTATTTTTTCGGGGACCAATTTAGAGATCGGGTAATCTTTCAGGGACTAATTTGGCTATTTACTCTTTAAAAGATGTTTAAAACTATGAAAATACAAAGTGGATTATATTCTAAATCAGCTAGTTTACGAATTTCAACTTTTAATTTTATTAAAAATATTCCTATATATATATATATATATATCATTGACAATGATTAAAAAGTATTTATGGCCATTAATGGATGGAGAGCTCATTGGTCCATATATCCATTCATGCACGGACTACACAAGTATTCATTCCCTGTGTTGTTGTTGTTAAGTATTTTGGTGCTTGTGGATGGTGGATTGTTTTATATTTTATTTTATTAATAATATAATAATGGAGAGCAAAGGATAAAACATGATCAATTTTCCTTTCTTGTAAGACACCCCTAACCCTCAAACTAAAAGACTATTGGTGCACGAAATTGCAATCACACTTTTGCAACTCCGCACAACTAACCAGCAAGTGCACTGGGTCGTCCAAGTAATACCTTGCGTGAGCAAGGGTCGATCCCACGGAGATTGTCGGCTTGAAGCAATCTATGGTTATCTTGTAAATCTTAGTCAGGATATCAGAAATTATCAGGATTGATTGTAAAAAGTAAAAGAACATGAAATGGTTACTTGTATTGCAGTAATGGAGAATAGGTTGAGGTTTGGAGATGCTCCATCTTCTGAATCTCTGCTTTCCTACTGTCTTCTTCATCAAACACGCAAGCCTCCTTCCATGGCAAGCTCATGTAGGGTTTCACCGTTGTCAATGGCTACCTCCCATCCTCGCAGTGAAAGCTAATGCACGCACTCTGTCACAGTACTGCCAATCACCGGTTTGGTTCCCTCCCCTACCGGAATAGAATCCCTCTTTTGCGTCTGTCACTAACGCCCAGTAGGTTATAGGTTTGAAGCACGTCACAGTCATTCAATCATTGAATCCTACTCAGAATACCACAGACAAGGTTTAGACCTTCCGGATTCTCTTGAATGCTGCCATCAGGTCCTGCCTATACCACGAAGATTCCGATTAAAGAACCCAAGAGATAACTACTCAATCTAAGATAGAACAGAGGTGGTTGTCAGGCACGTGTTCATAGTTGAGAATGATGATGATTGTCACGGATCATCACATTCATCCGGATTAAGAACAAGTGTTATCTTAGAATCGAAGCAAGCATGATTGAATAAGAAACAGTAGTAATTACATTAATCCATCAAGACACAGCAGAGCTCCTCACCCCCAACCATGGGGTTTAGAGGCTCATACTGTGGAAAGAAACGTTTACAAAATGTTATGAGGTCATAAGGTTTACAGAATTGAGTAAATGACAGAAAAATCCACTTCCGGGCCCACTTGGTGTGTGCTTGGGCTGAGCAATGAAGGAATTTCGTGTAGAGACCTTTTCTGGAGTTAAACGCCAGCTTCCATGCCAGTTTGGGCGTTTAACTCCAAATTTTATGCCAGTTCCGGCGTTTAACGCTGGAATTTCTGTAGGTGACTTTGAGCGCCGGTTTGGGCCATCAAATCTTGGGCAAAGTATGGACTATTATATATTGCTGGAAAGCCCAGGATGTCTACTTTCCAATGCCGTTGAGAGCGCGCCAATTGGGCTTCTGTAGCTCCAGAAAATCCACTTCGAGTGCAAGGAGGTCAGAATCCAACAGCATCTGCAGTCCTTTTCAGTCTCTGCATCAGATTTTTGCTCAGGACCCTCAATTTCAGTCAGAAAATACCTGAAATCACAGAAAAACACACAAACTCATAGTAAAGTCCAGAAAAGTAAATTTTAATTAAAAACTAATAAAAATATACTAAAAACTAACTAAAAGATACCAAAAACATACTAAAAACAATGCCAAAAAGCATACAAATTATCCGCTCATCAACTATAAAATCAAAGGAATTTTTTTTGAATTTTTCACAAGTTCTTGTCTCAATCAAAGTAAAGTAGTAGATTTGGTCATTAAAATAAATTACATAATGGATAATATGGATCTTCCTATCTCTTTTATGCACGAACCACACTTAATTGCAGTAGGACAACATTCTTCTTTGTTTTCAAACTATAAAATGGCATTATAAAATTTAAGCAATTTGAATATTTACTTTTTCTAGTTTTATGTCTGTTATATGCTTTATTATTATATAGAGCAACATCTCTATATCTTCAATTGTCATTGTGATTGTGCTAACACAAAAGCATGAATAAATAATTATGTTCTTGTTAAGAATTTAAATGTACTTGTTGATCAACTTATACTACTATTTTGATTTATTATGTGCTTTATAGTGAAGTTTTTAGTTAGAAACCCTATATTTGGTAATATATACATAAAAATGTGCATCCGAATCAGTTCATTTATTTTTTGTGGTTCTAAAAATAGAAGAAGAAGATGACACAAGATTCGGGTAGATATTCAGGTAGTACATCAACATGTATAGGAACATACTTCTGTTTTAATTTTTTCGATTCTTTTTGGAAAAGGAGAAGAAGGAATTAAATATTATTTTTATCTAATTTGGTAGTTGTTAAACAAACTGGTGGTGCTTGACGAATTGTAATCGACTCCTGCTTTCCATATCCTCTCTCTGTTAAACAAACTGCTAAGCAAAATCTCTATACTTTTGATCAAGCAATTCAGGTAAAATTATGATGTTTGTGTTGAATAATAATATAATATATTGTTTACATATATTCTTTTTGTTCTGCTTCTTTTTGTATTATAATGAATTAAGAATATATTTAAGAGGCACTGACGGGAGAACTTGGTTTCAGTTTTTATTATATATTAAAATTCAAGGGTTGCATTGAAAATAGCTTCTGCATTGAGGTTCAAATTGGCATTATATACTCAACTATATATAAGGCAAATATTATATGGCAGTATGGGTGACTCCCAATAAAGAGAAAAGAAAAGAAAAGAGAAGATACTGTATGAAGTGAACATGTGTTTCATCGTTTAGCTTCTTGTTTTTTGATTTATTTTCTGAAGTTTATAAATTATTCCTAGTATACTACATGTGATGTGCAGCATGTAACACTCTTACTATCACAATGTCACGCTTTCGGCTGTGTCACTCTAATAGCGAGAAGTATTATGACGATTTTCATATACTTAATAATAAAATAGGAGCCTTTGACTCAAAACTGAATCACTTTGTCTTTGAAAAACTGAAAATACTTTTTCTCAATCAAACATGCATATATAACCCAATTCAAATCACAATCCTCATATATATACATATACATACAAATCTTCTTCTACAAATAACTTACAAATATACATGTATACATATCATTATAACTCCTATCCATCTTACAAATATAATAATAAAGGTGAGGGAAAACTATAACTATATATACAATAATATAGAATACAATCTGATGCTCGAAAGAAACTCCTTAAACTCTTTATCCGTCCTGAAAAGGAAAATCTATAGGGGGTTAGAACATCGTACTCGCTGGTTCTTAGTAAAGAATTTTTAAGAATTGTCATAAGAGGATACGTATAGAGAAAACTGATTTCAATTGCAGTGATTGTCGTTTGTTTTATGAATCAATTCAAACATCAACATATAAATAAATCCCAAAATCTAACTGCATATCTTGAGTTTATAAAAATTCCATTCTTGATAAAACACATAACATTCAATATATACCAAAGAATCAATCAATCCAAACTCACCAATCATGACCTCCGGCCCAAACATAACTAATTATGGCCTCTGGTCCAAACGTAACTGTTCCGAGGGTTACCTGAAACTGTAGCTCGGTCGTCTGACAAGGCCCGAGGTGGGGGGTCTGTGACCCGAGCTTGATGTGTTGAACGGCGGGGGGTGTACCTGCAAAGACACTCCGATGCCTAAGTTAGCATGGGTCCAAGCAGATATCGAGTAGAATTAGAGTATGAGTTATACCTGGGTGCTCCAGTGTATTTATAGTAGTTGGCTGTGATCTTCCCTGGATAAGATATTCTTATCTTATCTTATCTTCTGGGAGTCTTATCTTTATCTTTGTGGAACCGCCTTTCCCAGGCCCTTTCGGCCTTTAGGTTTTGGGCTTAGTTCCTTCTGATGGGCCTTCTTTGGCCTATTTGTCCGAGGTCCGACCTCGGGCTTGAGCCTTGAGGCGAGGTCGGACTCTCGATCAGCTTGCCGAGTTTGGAGAGCTCGGTCAGGGTATGAACAGTGCCCCTGCCTGAGTTCGTCTTTTGGAGAGGTCGAGCTCGGGCATTTAGTAGCTTTTTTGAATTTTGAAAACGGTCGTTTCAGCATTTATTGCTTGTTACCGTTTCTTCCTCGATTTCCGTGCGGCGTTCTGTGGAGGCTTTATTTATTTGCCCCTTTCTTTGTTTTTTCTTCGTTTATTCTATTCCTTTTCTGGTTTTTTCATCTCCTTCTTCTTCGAGCATCTTTCCTTCTCTCTTTCTGTTCGTCTTTTTCGGTTTCTTTGTTGTGTGTTCAGCTTCGAAGCTTTTTCTTTTGCGCCGCTGTTCTTGCTGCCGTCGGAGCGTTCGGAGTTCCTATCTGTGCTGCCGTCTTCGCTTTTTGTTGGAGCTCGTCGCCTTTTTTCCTCTCCTTCCAGGTTTGCTTTTTTGCCTTTTATTATGCTCCTTTTCTCTTTTTTCTTCCGTTGCCTGGGTTGCCGCTTTAAAAAGAACTTCTTTTTCTTACTTCTGCTGGATTTGCTTTTGTCTGCCTATTATGTGATTTGTTGGTTTGCTGTCTGTATTTTTCTTTGTAGGCCAGATTTTTTTATGTCTCGAAAGGTATTTCAAGCAATGTCGACCAAGATTCCGAGTGGTCTAGGTTGGGTAGATCCTGCCCCTTTAAAGGTTCCGTCTGTTGTAGATTCTGAATATCTGAATAGGTTCCGTAGGGAGTGTAGTATTTGTGAGAATAGGGAGTCTGAGCGTGATTATGAGTTGGTAGCCCCGGAGTCCGAAGAGAGGGTGTGTTTTCCGCCTTTAGAGAGTTCCGAGAAACTATTCTTCTATGCCTACGACTGTTTCTTCTCAAAGCTAGGTGTCCGACTTCCCTTTACCGAGTTGGAGTCCGAGGTCCTTTGGTCTTGTAACCTTGCCCCTACACAGCTCCATCCAAACTCTTGGGCGTTTTTAAAGCTTTTCCAACTTTTATGTCAGATTTTGGGTGTCTCTCCTTCTGTTTCTCTTTTTTCGTATCTGTTTGTTCTGACGAAACCAGGGTCGGGTGGGGGGAAGGTGTCTTGGGTCTCCTTTAGGGAAAACGCCGGAAAGAAGTTCTGTACCTTGTATGATGAGTCTTTCCACGATTTCAAGAATTACTATTTCAAAGTCCGGGCTGTGGGAGATGTCCGACCTTTCTTTTTAGATGAGAGTGGGGAGCCTTCTTTCCCTCTTAGTTGGCAAGAGAATGTAGTGTCGGTCAAGTACACTTTTGAGAGTCTAGATGAAGTGGAACAGGCTTTTGTTGGTGTGTTGAGCAGTCTATGGGGTCGGGCACCTCACTTGGATACGAAGAAAATGTTGGGAGATCCAAGCCTTCTCCGTTCCGAGTTAGGTAGTTCCCGACCTCCTTTTGAGATTTTATTTTCGTGTTTTGGCTTTCGTTTTGGTTTTCTGTTTCGTGATAGTCTCCTTCTTTTGTTTCTGCAGAGATGTCTTCTCAGGCTGATTCCATGAAGTTTCTTCGTCGGGCGAAGAAGTCTGCGGCCGCTCGGAATGTTGAGGCCGAGGCTTCTGCCCGACCTTCTCCACAGAAGACTACCACAGGTCCCCAGACTCGGTCGAAGACCATTCCAACCCCTCAGTTCCGGGCTGTAGCTCAGGATCCTCCGTCCTCCGGACCCGGTCAGCTTTCTCCGAGCTCGACCTCGGGTCCTCCCCCAAGAAGCAGAAGACCGCCCAAGAGATTCCCGGCTTTAATGACAAGGATTTTGACGCTCTTAGTTGGGTTGAGCAGCACATTCTCCCCCAAAGCTATATTTCTACTGATGATGCGTCTATGGAGCATCACTTTCAGTACATGGCGCGGAGCTGTGTTCGGATGGCTAGCCTTCATGCCGCTATTGCCCGTGAGTTCAAGAAAGCTCCTCTCGGGGAGACCAGCTCCCGACTTGAGAAGGCCCGTTCCGAGCTTGACAAGATTAGTCAGCTGAAGGATGCCAGGATTGCCGAGCTGGAGGAGTCTTTGGAGGATGAAAAGACTAAGGCTACCGCGGCTGTGGCGGCGGCGAAGGCGTCTGAGGAAACGGCGAGGGTGGCGACGGAGAATTATTCTAAGCTGCATGCTGAGCTTCAGGAGACGAAGGAGAAGCTGCAGTCGGCTCGGGATGATTACTATGAGCTGGAGGATAATGTGGCCAAGGGTATGGATGCTATGTTTGCAAACTTAAGGGATCAGGTCCGGGTTCTTGCTCCCGACCTGAATTTGACCCTATTCAGCACTGATAACATAGTTGTGGAGGGAAAGATTGTTCCAGCTCCTGCCGAGGATGAGGTCCCGGTGTCCGATCCCCAGGCTCCAGTGTCTGATCCCGAGGTGCTGGTTGAGAACCCGCCCTCACCTTTGGCTGTGGATAGGTCGGGTGTGGAGGTTTCAAGTCGGGATGACGGTGCTGTCGATGCAGTCCCAGTTTCTGTTTTTGATGCTGAGACTGGAAAGTATTCCATTGGTCCTCAGTGATCTTTTGTTTTCTGCTCTTTTGCCCGACCTGTGGGCTTATGTTTTTCGCCAACACTTTGAACATTTATTTTAGCTACTCTGTAGCTTTATTATGCCATGTTTTGTGTTTTTGCTTTCTCGTATTCGCTTTCGTGCTTTTTAGTTGTTTTTGGATAACAACTTTTAGCTAGCGATTTTGATGTCTCGTACTCGCTTTTTGCTTTTTTAGTTGTTTTTGGATAACAACTTTTAGCTTAGCGGTTTGATGTCTCGTACTCGCTTTTTGCTTTTTAGTTGTTTTTGGATAACAACTTTTAGCTTAGCGGTTTGATGTCTCGTACTCGCTTTTTTGCTTTTTAGTTGTTTTTGGATAACAACTTTTAGCTAGCGGTTTGATGTCTCGTACTCGCTTTTTGCTTTTTAGTTGTTTTTGGATAACAACTTTTAGCTTAGCGGTTTGATGTCTTGTACTCGCTTTTTTGCTTTTTAGTTGTTTTTGGATAACAACTTTTAGCTAGCGGTTTGATGTCTTGTACTCGCTTTTTTGCTTTTTAGTTGTTTTTGGATAACAACTTTTAGCTAGCGGTTTGATGTCTCGTACTCGCTTTTTTGCTTTTTAGTTGTTTTTGGATAACAACTTTTAGCTAGCGGTTTGATGTCTTGTACTCGCTTTTTTTGCTTTTTAGTTGTTTTTGGATAACAACTTTTAGCTAGCGGTTTGATGTCTTGTACTCGCTTTTTTGCTTTTTAGTTGTTTTTGGATAACAACTTTTAGCTAGCGATTTCTGGTACTCGCTTTTTTGCTTTTTAGTTGTTCTTCGGGTAACAACTTTTAGCTAGCGATTTCTGGTACTCGCTTTTTTGCTTTTTAGTTGTTCTTCGGGTAACAACTTTTAGCTAGCGATTTTGCTTCTCGTTCCCGCTTTTTTGCTTTTTAGTTGTTTTTTGGTCAACAACTTTTAGCTAGCGTTTTCTCGAGGTCTTAGTTCTGTGCCGTTTTAGGGCTTTCTTTCTTGGGTCCGAGTTTGTTCTCGGACCTCGGGATCCTTTAGTACCTCCTTTAATTAGGTCCGACTTCGTGGTTTGGTCGGCCTTTTTAAGTTATTTTTGTAACGTCTTTTTGTTCGGCTTTTCCAGCCGTTTTAGAGTTACTTTTATAACTTCTCACATTAATTTGAACCTCGTCGCTTCATCTTTGCCGGCCTTGTATGGCCTTTGGCAAATGATTTTTTGCGTTTTGTCGAGCATAAATTAATGCGCCTTGGCGGGGTACTTTTTAGGATATGCTTCATAACGAGAAAGAGAAAATAAAGAAATTTGGTTAGTATTAAAGGAAAATATGTACAAAGTTTTTACCCTTTTTTACTAGGTCGGGTGTCCTACTTAACCGGGTGGCTCATTAAAAAACCCTCGTGGGGAAAAAGAGTACACCTCGGGTTAAGTTTACTCTAGCTGTAGTACCGTCTTAGGTTACAGGCGTGCCAGGCTCTGGGCAGCTCCTTGCCTTCTAGGTCGGAGATCTTGTAGTAGCCTGTCCCTAAGACTTCTGTTACCTTGTATGGCCCCTTCCAATTCGCAGCTAGCTTTCCTTCTCCCGATTTTTGTGTTCCGATGTCGTTTCGGATTAGAATCAGGTCGTGAGTGGAGAAGCTTCGTTTTATCACCTTTTGGTTGTATCTGAGGGCCGTTCGTCGTTTTAAGGCTTCTTCTTTGATCCGGGCTCTTTCTCGGACCTCGGGTAGGAGGTCGAGCTCTTCCTTTTGTGCCCGAGGATTGTTTTCTTCGTTGTAGAAGATGGTTCTGGGTGATCCCTCATCTATTTCGACGGGAATCATTGCCTCCATTCCGTAGGCTAGTCGGAATGGGGATTCTCCCGTTGTAGAGTGCGGGGTTGTCCGATATGCCCATAATACCTGGGGGAGTTCGTCGGCCCATGCCCCTTTGGCTTCTTGGAGTCTTCGTTTCAATCCAGCCAAGATGACTTTATTTGCAGCCTCTGCTTGTCCATTGGCTTGTGGGTGCTCGACCGATGTGAACTGCTGTTTGATTTTCAGCTCGGACACCAAGTTCTGAAAACTTGTGTCTGTGAACTGTGTTCCATTGTCTGTTGTGATGGAATAGGGGACTCCGAACCTCGTGACAATGTTTTTGTATAGGAATTTACGGCTTTTCTGAGCCGTAATGGTGGCTAAGGGTTCGGCTTCGATCCACTTTGTAAAGTAGTCGACCCCTACTATGAGGTATTTGACCTGCCCCGGCCTTGCGGAAACGGGCCGAGTAGGTCGAGTCCCCATTTCGCGAAGGGCCATGGTGCTGTGATGCTTATGAGGTCTTCGGGCGGTGCTTTGTGAAAATTGGCGTGTTTTTGGCAGGGGGGACATATTTTCACAAAGTCTGCCGCGTCTCTTTGTATGGTTGGCCAGTAGAACCCGGCTCTGACTATTTTCTTGGATAGGGCCCGAGCTCCGAGGTGGTTCCCACACTTTCCTTTGTGGACTTCTTCGAGGACGCTTTTTGTTTCTGAGGTCGGGACGCACCTTAGGAGGGGATTTGCGAATCCTCTTCTGTATAACACGTCGTGGATTAGCGTGTAATTCTGGGCGTCCTTTGTAAGCCTTTTAGCTTCTCTTTTTTCAGCGGGAGAGTTCCCGACTTTAGGTAGTTGAGTATGGGGGTCATCCATCCTTGTTGTTGGTCGGATATGTTTAGTATTTCTTCCTCTCTTAGTACGGACGGAGATTGTAGAGTTTCTTGGAGGAGACTTCTATTGTTTCCTCCGGGCTTGGTGCTAGCAAGTTTTGAGAGGGCGTCGGCTCGGGCATTTTGCTCCCGGGGTATGTGCTGGATTCGTATTTCCGGGAAGTGCTGCAATTGTGCCTGTGTTTGGTCCAGGTATTTTTTCATAGTAGGATCTTTGGCCTGGTAACTTCCATTTACTTGTGATGTGACGACCTGGGAGTCGCTGAAAATTGTGATCCTCTCTGCTCCGACCTCTTTGGCTAGCTTTAGTCCTGCTAGTAGGGCCTCGTACTCGGCTTGGTTATTTGAGGCCTGGAACTCGAATTTTAGGGATAGCTCTATCCGTGTTCCTTGATCGCTTTCGAGTATGACACCGGCTCCGCTCCCTGCCTTATTTGAGGACCCGTCGACATATAAATTCCATGAGAGTGGGGTCCCTGGGGTCTCGGTGTATTCTGCTACGAAGTCGGCTAGATACTGGGACTTTATGGCAGTTCGGGCTTCGTAGTGGAGGTCGAACTCAGACAGCTCCACCGCCCATTGTAGGATTCGTCCTGCCATATCTGTCTTTTGTAGGATGTGTCTCATCGGTTGGTTTGTCCGGACTTTGATGGTGTGGGCTTGAAAGTAGGGACGGAGCCTTCGAGCTGTGAAGACTAGCGCGTAGGCGAATTTCTCTATTTTCTGATAGTTTAATTCAGCTCCTTGCAGCGCCTTGCTTACGAAATATACGGGGTGTTGCCCCTGGTCGTTTTCTCGTATTAGTGCCGAAGCGACTGCCCGATGTCCGACCGAGAGGTATAGTACGAGTTCTTCTCCTTTTAGAGGTCGGGTTAGGATTGGTGGCTGCCCGAGGAATTCTTTGAATTCTTGGAAGGCCTTTTCGCACTCCGGGGTCCACGAGAAGGGTTTCTCTTTCTTTAGGAGTGAGTAGAGAGGTAGTGACCTTATTGCTGATCCTGCCAAGAATCTTGATAGGGCGGCTAATCTTCCGTTCAGTTGTTGTACCTCTTTGACACACGTCGGGCTCTTCATATTGAGTATCGCTTGGCATTTGTCCGGGTTTGCTTCGATGCCTCTTTGAGTCAGCATGAAGCCTAAGAACTTTCCGGCTTCTGCGGCGAAGGTGCACTTTGTCGGATTAAGCCTCATATTGTGTTTTCTGAGGGTACCGAAGATACTACTGAGGTCGGCCACCAAGTTTTTGTCTTCTTGTGTCTTTACTAGCATGTCGTCGACGTATACCTCTAGCTGTAGCCCGATGTGTTCTGAGAACACTTTGTTCATTAGTCTCTGGTATGTTGCCCCTGCGTTCTTCAGCCCGAAGGGCATTACTATGTAGCAGTAGTTTGCCTTTGGGGTTATGAACGAGGTCTTTTCTTGGTCGGGTCCATACATCGGGATTTGATTATATCCTGAGTACGCATCCATGAAGGAGAGGTATCTGTAGCCCGAAGCTGCGTCGACTAAAGCGTCGATGTTTGGTAGTGGATATGGGTCTTTAGGACAAGCTTTGTTGAGGTCTGTGTAGTCGACGCACATCCTCCACTTTCCATTGGGCTTTTTTACCAGAACTACGTTTGCGAGCCATAGGGGGTACTTTACCTCCCTAATAAACCCTGCATCTAGTAGTGCTTGTACCTGTTCCTCTATTGCCTGCATGCGTTCGGGCCCGAGTTTCCTTCGCCTTTGTTGGACAGGTCGGGATCCCTGATACACTGATAGTTTGTGGCACATTAGGTCGGGGCTTATGCCTGGCATATCGGAGGCTTTCCAGGCGAAGAGATCGGAATTCTCCCTTAAGAGGTTTGTGAGCTCCTTTTTTAGGCCTGCCTCGAGGTTTGCCCCTATGTTTGTTACTTTCTCGGGTGTGTTCCCGATTTGGACCTTCTCGGTTTCCCCTTCTAGCTGTGGCCGAAGATCTTCTCGGGTTTGGACTCGCCCGAGTTCTATGGTGTTGACCTCTTTCCCTTTTAGGCTCAGACTTTCGTTGTAGCATCGCCGTGCTAGCTTTTGGTCGCCTTTTAGGGTAGCGATTCCCTTTGCGGTAGGAAACTTCATGCAGAGGTGTGGGGTCGAGACTATAGCCGCTAGTCTGTTGAGGGTTGGTCGTCCGATGAGGGCATTGTATGCTGAAGTGACGTCGACCACAATGTAGTCGATGTTTAATGTTTTGGTTTGCTCGCCTTTTCCAAAGGTGGTGTGTAACGAGATGTATCCCAGGGGTCGAATTGGGGTATCTCCTAGTCCAAATAGGTCGGTGGGATAGGCTTTTAGCTCTTTTTCTTCGAGTCCGAGCTTGTCGAAGGCCTCTTTGAACAGGATATCTGCCGAGCTTCCTTGGTCGATCAAGGTTCGATGTAAGTTGGCGTTGGCTAGGATGATGGTGATCACCATAGGGTCGTCGTGTCCGGGTATTACACCAAGAGCATCTTCTCGGGTAAACGAGATAGTAGGTAACTCGGGCAAGGGGTTGTCTTCTCGGCATGGTAGACTTCTTTGAGGTGTCTCTTTCGTGAGGATCTGGATGTCCCTCCACCTGCAAAACCTCCGTTTATCATGTGTATGTGCCTTTCAGGGGTTCGTGGGGTTGGTTCGGTCCGATCTTCGTTGTCTCTCCGCCTTCTCTTTCTGGTTTCTTCATCTTTCTCAGCTATGTATCTGTCGAGTTTTCCTTCTCTAGCTAGCTTTTCTATAACATTCTTCAGGTCGTGGCAGTTGTTAGTAGAATGACCGTAGAGTCTATGATATTCACAGTATTCGGACCGATCCCTTCCCGCTCTTTTGTGCTTCAGAGGTTTGGGTGGTGGGATCTTTTCGGTGTGGCACACTTCTCTGTAGACGTCTACCAGAGAGACTCGGAGGGGGGTGTAGCTGTGGTATTTCCTTGGCTTGTCCGAGCTGGACTCTTCCTTCTTTTTCTGATCCCGATCTCGATCTCGGGGCGGGTAGGTTGACTCCTTCCTGGAAGGTTCTCTCAGTCGTGAGGTTTCTTCCATGTTGATATATTTTTCCGCTCGCTCCTGCACTTCGTACAAGGAGGTCGGGTATCTTTTGGATAGGGATTGGCTAAACGGTCCTTCTCTTAGGCCGTTTGCTAGTCCCATGATGGCTGCTTCTGTGGACAAGTGTTGTATGTCCAGGCAGGCTTTGTTGAATCGCTCCATGTACTCTCTGAGAGTTTCTTGGTTGCTTTGTTTGATCCCGAGTAGGCTGGGGGCGTGTTTCGCCTTGTCCTTTTGAATGGAGAACCTAGTTAGGAATTTTTTGGTCAGGTCTTCAAAGCTGGAGATTGATCCTGGCGGTAAGCTGTCGAACCACTTCATGGCTGACTTGGTGAGAGTGGTGGGGAAGGCTTTGCACCGAATTGCGTCGGATGCGTCGACTAAGTACATTCTGCTCCTGAAGTTGCTGAGGTGGTGACTTGGATCGGTGGTGCCGTCGTAGAGGTCCATATCTGGTGGCTTGAAGTTTCGCGGTACCTTCTCCTTCATGATCTCTTGTGTGAAGGGATCATGATTACTTTCGGGAGTGGTGCCGCGTGTTGTCCGATCTTTCAGATTGGCTTCTATCTTTCGTAGTTTTTCTTCTAATTCTCTGCGTTTGCGAGCCTCCCTTCTTAGATCCTGTTCAGTCTCTTTCTGCTTTTTTATGTCCTCTTCGAGTTGTCTCAGCCGGCTTTGTTGTGCCCGGACTGTCTCCAGAATCTCTGAACTCTTTTCCCTTCCAGGATTTTGTGGATCCTTGTTAGGGAGTGTACCTTTTGGATGATTCTGTTTGTTTCCCCCTGGAGTGTGTGGTGATAGAGGGCGGTCTGGTCGTTCTCCGGTGTCAACTTCCTCTTCTTGTTCTGATGTAGGATGGTCATTGTTGGGAGAGTCGTCCGCCATGGTAAAGGGATGACTTCCAGGTCCCCGGCAACGGCGCCAATGTTCCGAGGGTTACCTGAAACTGTAGCTCGGTCGTCTGACAAGGCCCGAGGTGGGGGGTCTGTGACCCGAGCTTGATGTGTTGAACGGCGGGGGGTGTACCTGCAAAGACACTCCGATGCCTAAGTTAGCATGGGTCCAAGCAGATATCGAGTAGAATTAGAGTATGAGTTATACCTGGGTGCTCCAGTGTATTTATAGTAGTTGGCTGTGATCTTCCCTGGATAAGATATTCTTATCTTATCTTATCTTCTGGGAGTCTTATCTTTATCTTTGTGGAACCGCCTTTCCCAGGCCCTTTCGGCCTTTAGGTTTTGGGCTTAGTTCCTTCTGATGGGCCTTCTTTGGCCTATTTGTCCGAGGTCCGACCTCGGGCTTGAGCCTTGAGGCGAGGTCGGACTCTCGATCAGCTTGCCGAGTTTGGAGAGCTCGGTCAGGGTATGAACAGTAACTAATCACGGCCTCTAGCCCAACATAAACACAATCTTGGCCTTCAGCCCAAAACATAAACTGTCACGACCTCTGGCCCAAAGCATAATCAAACCACCACTCCAACCACTATAGTCTGAACCAACAGTTACATTCACAAATAATGAAATTCAAACACAATCAAGAGCAATTACAGCAAATATGGCAATTAGCAGTTAAATAGAAATATTCACATAGGCAAACCAAATACAATATGCACACCCAAACAATATCACATAGATGCATATGATGCATGTCTGTCCTACTGGTCATGAGCTCACGTGTCGGTTATTTTGCTAGAACCCAACACATCCGGTAGCTAACCCGGACATTATCCTCTTTGCTATTTACTTGCTATATGTAACACCCTAATTTCCCTAAGTCTTACCTCATGCCGTAAAGTAAAGAATAACTAAGTGTCACGACAGTTCTAAGGCTTATATGATAATATATATATATATATATATATATATATATATATAGAGAGAGAGAGAGAGAGAGAGAGAGAGAAGGAATAATAATAATATGAGAAGCTCAATGAAGAACTACAGCTCAAAACAAAATCAGAAAAGTGTGAAGCATTCACACGATAACCCAAAGCATAACGGTACATGATATCACAAAAGACATAATATAATAATAATCAAGATAGCTATATGTAAGTATGATAGTCATAAGATCTCTAGCCATAACCCACGGAGTTTAGGCCGACTAGTTACATACAGACGATATACAATTTTTAAATTTAAACAACTTATACAACTTATCTCTCAATGTCAAGCCTCTAAGGCAACAAAGATATAAAAGTGAGAGTATATCTATGACAAAGTAAACCAAAATGCAAAGAGAGCAAAAGATCCTCCGCTCCGTCACCATCTTGCAACTCATCAAGGTGGATCACGATATGCATCTGAAAAACAACAACAAAATGTGATATGGGAACCGGAGGTTCTCAGTATGGTAACTGTTCATACCCTGACCGAGCTCTCCTAAACTCGGCCACCCCACCAAAGGTCCGACCTCGTCCTAAAGGCCCACACCTGAGGTCGGACCTCGGACCAATAGAGGGAAAAGGCCCATCAAGAGGAGCGAAGCCCAAAACCTAAAGGCCGAAAAGGCCTAGGAAAGGCGGTTCCACAGAGATAAAGATAAAACTCCCAAAAGATAAGATAAGATAAGATAAGAATATCTTATCCAGGGATGATCACAGCCAACTACTATAAATACACTGGAGCACCCAGGTATAACTCATACTCTAATTCTACTTGATATCTGCTTGGACCCATGCTAACTTAAGCATCGGAGTGTCATTGCAGGTACAACCCCCCGCCGTTCAGCACACCAAGCTCGGGTCACAGACCCCCACCTCGGGCCTTGCCAGACGACCGAGCTGCACGTTTCAGGTAACCCTCGGAACATTGGCGCCGTTGCCGGGGACCCTGGAAGTCATCCATGGCGGACGACCCTCCCAACAATAACCACGCTACATCAGAACAAGAAGAGGAAGTTGACACCGGAGAACGGCCGGACAGCCCTCTATCACCACGCACTCCAGGGGGAAACAAACAGAATCGCCCAAAGACATCACTCCTAGACAAAGATCCACAAAATCCCGAAAAGGAAAAGAGTTCGGAGATTCTGGAAACGGTTCGGGCACAACAAGACCGGCTGAAACGACTCGAAGAGGACATAAAAAAGCAGAAGGAAACTGAACAAGATCTGAGAAGGGAGGCTCGCAAGCGCAGAGAATTAGAAGAAAAACTGCGGAGAATAGAAGCCAACCTGAAAGACCGGACGGAACGAGGCACCACCCCCGAAAACAATCATGACCCCTTCACACAAGAGATCATGAAGGAGAAAGTACCGCGAAACTTCAAACCACCAGATATGGACCTCTACGACGGCACCACCGATCCAAGTCACCACCTCAGCAACTTTAGAAGCAGAATGTACCTCGTCGACGCCTCCGACGCAATTCGGTGCAAAGCCTTCCCCACCACCCTCACCAAGTCAGCCATGAAGTGGTTCGACAACCTACCACCAGGGTCAATCTCCAGCTTTGAGGACCTGACCAAAAAATTCTTAACAAGGTTCTCTATTCAAAAAGATAAGGCAAAACATGCCCCCAGTCTACTCGGGATCAAACAAGGCAACCAAGAAACCCTCCGAGAATACATGGAGCGATTCAACAAAGCCTGCCTGGACATACAACACTTGCCCACTGAAGCAGCCATCATGGGACTAGCAAACGGCCTAAAAGAAGGACCGTTTAGCCAATCCCTATCCAAACGATACCCGACCTCCTTATACGAGGTGCAAGAGCGAGCAGAAAAATATATCAACATGGAGGAAACTTCCCAGCTAAGAGACTCTTCCAAGAAGGAGTCAACCCATTCATTCCGAGATCGAGATCGGGAACAGAAAAAGAAAGAAGAATCCAGTTCGGACAGGCCACGGAAGTACCACAGCTACACCCCCCTCCGAGTCGCCCTGGTAGACGTCTACAGAGAGGTGTGCCACACCGAAAGAATTCCACCACCCCGACCTCTAAAGCACAAGAGAGCAGGGAGAGATCGGTCCGAGTACTGCGAATATCACAGACTCTACGGCCATCCTACTAATGACTGCCACGACCTAAAGAATGTTATAGAAAAGTTAGCCAGAGAAGGAAAACTCGACAGATACATAGCAGAGAAAGGAGAAGAGACCAAGAAGAGGAGACGAGGAGATAACGAAGATCGGGCCGAACCGACCCCACGAACCCCTGAAAGGCACGTACACATGATAAACGGAGGTTTCGCAGGCGGAGGAACATCCAGATCCTCGCGAAAGAGACACCTCAAGGAAATATATCACGTCCGAGAAGACAGTCCCCTGCCCGAGTTACCCACCATCTCATTCACCCGAGAAGATGCCCAAGGGATAATACCCGGGCACGACGATCCAATGGTGATCACCATTATTCTAGCAAACGCCAACCTACATCGAACCCTGATCGACCAGGGGAGCTCAGCAGACATCCTGTTCAAAACAGCCTTCGACAAACTCGGACTTGAAGAAAAAGAGCTAAAAGCCTATCCCACCGACCTGTTTGGACTAGGAGATACCCCGATCCGTCCCTTGGGATACATCTCGTTACACACTACCTTTGGAAAGGGCGAACAAACCAAAACATTAAATATCGACTACATTGTAGTCGACGTCACTTCGGCATACAACGCCCTCATCGGACGACCAACCCTAAACAGACTAGCAGCTATAGTCTCGACCCCACACCTCTGTATGAAGTTCCCCACCGCGAAGGGAATCGCTACCCTAAAAGGCGACCAAAAACTAGCACGACGATGCTACAACGAAAGTCTGAGCCTAAAAGGGAAAGAAGTCAACACAATAGAACTCGGGCGAGTCCAATCCCGAGAAGATCTTCGGCCACAACCAGAAGGAGAAACCGAAAAGATCCAAGTCGGGAACACACCCGAAAAAGTAACAAACATAGGGGCAAACCTCGAAGCAGGTCTGAAGGAAGAACTCACAACCCTCTTAAGGGAGAATTCCGACCTCTTCGCCTGGAAAGCCTCCGATATGCCAGGCATAAGCCCCGACCTAATGTGCCATAAGCTATCAGTGTACCCGGGATCCCGACCTGTCCAACAAAGACGCAGGAAACTCGGGCCCGAACGCATACAGGCAATAGAGGAACAGGTACAAGCACTACTAGATGCAGGGTTCATTAGGGAAGTAAAATACCCCCTATGGCTCGCAAATGTGGTCCTAGTAAAGAAGCCCAATGGAAAATGGAGGATGTGCGTCGACTACACGGATCTCAACAAAGCCTGTCCTAAAGACCCGTATCCACTACCAAACATCGACGCCTTAGTCGATGCAGCTTCAGGCTACAGATACCTCTCCTTCATGGACGCATACTCGGGATACAATCAAATCCCGATGTATGGACCCGACCAAGAAAAGACCTCGTTCATAACCCCAAAGGCAAACTACTGCTACGTAGTAATGCCCTTCGGGCTGAAGAACGCAGGGGCCACCTACCAGAGGCTAATGAACAAAGTATTCTCAGAACACATCGGGCTACAGCTAGAGGTGTACGTCGACGACATGCTGGTAAAGACACAAGAAGACAAAAACTTGGTGGCCGACCTCAGCAGTATCTTCGACACCCTCAGGAAACACAACATGAGACTTAACCCGACAAAGTGCACCTTTGCCGCGGAAGCCGGAAAATTCTTAGGCTTCATGCTGACTCAAAGAGGCATCGAAGCAAACCCGGACAAATGCCAAGCAATACTCAATATGAAAAGCCCGACGTGTGTCAAAGAAGTACAACAACTGAATGGAAGGCTAGCCGCCCTATCAAGATTCTTGGCAGGATCAGCGATAAGATCACTACCTCTCTACTCACTCCTAAAGAAAGGGAAACCCTTCTCATGGACCCCGGAGTGCGAAAAGGCCTTCCAAGAATTCAAGGAATTCCTCGGGCAGCCACCAATCCTAACCCGACCTCTAAAAGGGGAAGAGCTCGTGCTATACCTCTCGGTCGGACATCGGGCAGTCGCCTCGGCGCTAATACGAGAAAATGAACAGGGGCAACACCCCATATACTTCGTAAGCAAAGCGCTACAAGGGGCCGAATTAAACTATCAGAAAATAGAGAAATTCGCCTATGCACTAATATTCACAGCTCGAAGACTCCGCCCCTACTTTCAAGCCCACACCATCAAAGTCCGGACAAACCAACCCATGAGACACATCCTACAGAAGACAGACATGGCAGGACGAATCCTACGATGGGCGGTGGAACTGTCCGAGTTCGACCTCCACTATGAAGCCCGGACTGCTGTAAGATCTCAATATCTAGCCGACTTCATCGCGGAATACACTGAGACCCCAGGAACCCCACTCTCATGGAATCTGTATGTCGACGGGTCCTCAAACAAAACAGGAAGCGGAGCCGGTGTTATACTCGAAAGCGATCAAGGAACACGGATAGAGCTATCCCTAAAATTCGAGTTCCAAGCCTCAAACAACCAAGCTGAATACGAGGCCCTACTAGCAGGACTAAAGCTAGCCGAAGAGGTCGGAGCCAAGAGAATCACGATCTTCAGTGACTCCCAGGTCGTTACCTCACAAGTAAATGGAAGCTACCAGGCCAAAGACCCTACTATGAAAAAATACCTGGACCAAACACAGGCGCAATTACGACACTTCCCGGAAATACAAATCCAGCACATACCTCGGGAGCAAAATGCTCGGGCAGACGCCCTCTCAAAACTTGCTAGCACCAAGCCCGGAGGGAACAACAGAAGTCTCCTCCAAGAAACTCTACAATCTCCGTCCGTGTTAAGGGAAGAAGAAATACTAAACATATCCGACCAACAACAAGGATGGATGACCCCCATACTCAGCTACCTGAAGTCGGGAACTCTCCCCGCCGAAAGAAGAGAAGCTAAAAGGCTTACAAAGGACGCCCAGAATTATACACTAATCCACGACGTATTATACAGAAGAGGATTCTCAAACCCCCTCCTGAGGTGCGTCCCGACCTCAGAAACAAAGAGCGTCCTCGAAGAAGTCCACGAAGGCATGTGTGGGAACCATCTCGGAGCTCGGGCCCTATCCAAGAAAATAGTCAGAGCCGGACTCTACTGTCCGACCTTGCAAAGAGACGCAGCGGAGTTTGTGAAAATATGCCCCCCCTGCCAAAAGCATGCCAATTTTCACAAAGCACCACCCGAAGACCTCATAAGCATCACTGCACCATGGCCCTTCGCAAAGTGGGGACTCGACCTACTCGGCCCGTTCCCACAAGGACCGGGGCAAGTCAAATACCTCATAGTAGGGGTCGACTACTTCACAAAGTGGATCGAAGCTGAATCCTTAGCCACTATTACGGCTCAGAAAAGCCGTAAATTCCTATACAAAAACATTGTCACGAGGTTCGGAGTCCCCTACTCCATCACAACGGACAATGGAACACAGTTCACAGACACAAGTTTTCAGAACTTAGTGACCGAGCTAAAAATCAAACAGCAGTTCACGTCGGTCGAACACCCACAAGCCAATGGACAAGCAGAGGCTGCAAATAAAGTCATCTTGGCCGGATTAAAACGAAGACTCCAAGAGGCCAAAGGGGCATGGGCCGACGAACTCCCCCAGGTATTATGGGCATATCGGACAACCCCACACTCTACAACGGGAGAATCCCCATTCCGACTAGCTTACGGAATGGAAGCAATGATTCCCGTCGAAATAGACGAAGGATCACCCAGAGCCATCTTCTACAACGAAGAAGGCAACACTCAGGCACAAAGGGAAGAACTCGACCTCCTCCCCGAAGTCCGAGAAAGAACCCGAATCAGAGAAGAAGCCTTAAAACGGCGAACGGCCCTCAGATACAACCAAAAGGTAATAAAGCGAAGCTTCTCCACTCACGACCTGATTTTAATCCGAAATGACATCGGAACACAAAAGTCGGGAGAAGGAAAACTAGCCGCAAATTGGAAGGGGCCCTACAAGGTAACAGAAGTCTTAGGGACAGGCTACTACAAGATCTCCGACCTAGAAGGCAATGAGCTGCCCAGAGCCTGGCACGCCTGTAACCTAAGACGGTACTACAGCTAGAAAAACTTAACCCGAGGTGTACTCTTTTTCCCTACGAGGGTTTTTTAACGAGACACCCGGTTAAGTAGGACACCCGACCTAGTCAAAGGGGTAAACACTTTGTAAATACTCTTCTTTTTTAATACTAATCAAATTTCTTTATTTTCTCTTCTTCGTGATGAAGCATATCCTAGAAAAGTACCCCACCAAGGCGCATTAATTTATGCTCGGCAAAACGCAAAAAATCATTTGCCAAAGGCCATACAAGGTCGGCAAAGATAAAGCGACGAGGTTCAAATTAATGTGAGAAGTTATAAAAGTAACTCTGAAATGGCTCGAAAAGCCGAATAGAAAAGAAGTTACAAAAATAACTTAAAAAGGCCGACCAAACGACGAAGTCGGACCTGACTAAAGGAGGTACTCAAGGATCCCGATGTCCGAGAACAAACTCGGACCCAAGAAAGAAGCCTTAAAACGGCAAAGAACTAGGACTTCGAGAAAACGCTAGCTAAAAAGTTGTTACCCAAAAACAACTAAAAAGCAAAAAAGCGAAGACAAGAAGTCACAACGCTAGCTAAAAAGTTGTTACCCAAAAACAACTAAAAAGCAAAAAAAGCGAAAACAAGAAGTCACAACGCTAGCTAAAAAGTTGTTACCCAAAAACAACTAAAAAGCAAAAAAGCGAAGACAAGAAGTCACAACGCTAGCTAAAAAGTTGTTACCCAAAAACAACTAAAAAGCAAAAAAGCGAAGACAAGAAGTCACAACGCTAGCTAAAAAGTTGTTACCCAAAAACAACTAAAAAGCAAAAAAAGCGAAAACGAGAAGTCACAACGCTAGCTAAAAAGTTGTTACCCAAAAACAACTAAAAAGCAAAAAAGCGAAGACAAGAAGTCACAACGCTAGCTAAAAAGTTGTTACCCGAAAACAACTAAAAAGCACAAAAGCTAAAACGCGAACAAGGCTAAAAGTTTCAAGACGCTAGCTAAAAAAGTTGTTACCCAAAAACAACCAAAAAGCATAAAAGCGGAAGCAGAAAAACACAAAAGCATGGCATAATAAAGCTACAGAATAGCTAAAGTAAAAAAGATGCCCAAAATGTTTGCAGAACACATCCAAAAAACAAAGAAACCCACAGGCCGGGCCAACCACCAAAAAGATCACAAAGGATCAAGGACCTTCCCGGTCTCCACATCAACAGAAGGCTCCGGAGGGACCATCGAAATCGGGACCGCAGGAACAGCACCATCCCCCCGGCTTGGAACCTCCATACCAGATCTATCCTCAGCCAAAGGGGAAGTCGGGTTCACAACCGGAACCTCGGGATCGGACGCTGGAGCCTGGGGATCGGACACCGGAACCTCATCCTCGGCAGGAGCAGGAACAATCTTTCCCTCCACAACCATGTTATCAGTACTGAATAGGCTCAAATCCAGGTCGGGAGCAAGAACCTGGACCTGATCCCTCAAGTTCACAAACATAGCATCCATACCCTTGGCCACATTATCCTCCAGCTCATAAAAATCATCCCGAGCTGACTGCAACTTCTCCTTCGTCTCCAAAAGCTCAGCATACAGCTTAGTGTAGTTCTCCGTCGCCACCCTCGCCATCTCCTCAGACGTCTTCGCCGCCGCCACAGCCGCGGTAGCCCTAGTCTTCTCTTCCTCCAAAGACTCCTCCAGCTCGGCAATCCTAGCATCCTTCAGCTGACTAACCTTATCAAGCTCGGACCGAGCCTTCTCAAGTCGGGAACTGGTCGCCCCAAGGGGAGCTTTCTTGAACTCCCGAGCAATAGCGGCATGAAGGCTAGCCATCCGAACACAGCTCCGCGCCATATACTGAAAGTGATGCTCCATAGACGCATCATCAGTAGAAATATAGGTTTGGGGGAGAATGTGCTGCTCAACCCAACCAAGAGCGTCAAAATCCTTGTCATTAAAGCCGGCAAGCTCTCGGGAGGTCTTCTGTTTCTTGGGGGGAGGACCCAAGGTCGAGGACGGAGAAAGCTGACCGGGTCCGGAGGACGGAGGATCCTGAGTTATAGCTCGGAATTGAGGGGTAGGAATGGTCTTCGACCGAGTCTGAACACCTATGGTAGTCTTCTGTGGAGAAGGTCGGGCAGAAGCCTCGGCCTCAATATTCCGAGCAGCCGCAGACTTCTTCGACCGACGAAGGAACTTCATGGAATCAGCCTGAGAAGACATCTCTGCAGAAACAAAGGAAAAAGATTATCGCAAACAGAAAAATCACCAAGATAAAGTCAAAATATTAAAGATGAAAAGCTCGGAGAGGTCGGGAGCTACCTAACTCGGAACGGAGAAGGCTTGGATCTCCCAACATTTTCTTCGTGTCCAAGTGAGGTGCCCGACCCCATAAACTACTCAACACACCCACAAAAGCCTGCTCCACCTCATCTAAGCTCTCAAAGGTATACTTAACCGACACCACATTCTCCTGCCAACAAAGAGGAAAAGAAGGCTCCCCACTCTCATCTAGAAAGAAAGGTCGGACATCCCCAGCAGCCCGGACCTTGAAATAGTAGTTCTTAAAATCATGAAAAGACTCATCATACAAGGTACAAAACTTCTTTCCGGCGTTTGCCCTAAAAGAGACCCAAGACACCTTCCCTCCACCCGACCCCGGCTTCGTCAACACAAACAGATAAGAAAAAAGAGAAATAGAAGGGGAGACACCCAAAATCTGACACAAAAGTTGGAACAGCTTTAAAAACGCCCAAGAGTTTGGATGAAGTTGCGTAGGGGCAAGATTACAGGACCAAAGGACCTCGGACTCTAAGTCAGTAAAAGGAAGTCGGACACCCAGCTTAGAGAAAAAACAGTCATAAGCATAAAAGAAAAACTTCTCGGAACTCTCTAAAGGAGGGAAACACACTCTCTCCTCGGACTCCGGGGCTACTAGCTCGTAATCCCGCTCAGACTCCCTGTTCTCACAAATACTACACTCCCTACGAAACCTAAGCAGGTACTCAGAATCTACAACAGACGGGACCCTTAGAGGAGCAGGATCTACCCAACCTAGACCACTTGGAATCTTGGTCGACATTGCTTGAAACACCTTTCGAGACATAAAAAATTCTTGCCTACAAAGAATAATACAAACAGCAAGCCAAAAAACACATAAGGCAGACAGCAAAAAAGTCATTCAACAGAAGCAAGAAAAAGAAGTTCTTTTTGAAAAACAAGCAGCAACCCGAAAACAAAATAACAAGAGAAAAGAGCCCCCCCTACATACAAGCAAAGCAATGGCGGCGCCTCTTTTCGGGACAACCCGGGCATAAGAAACAGAAGCACATGTGCACAACGAAAATAAAGAACAAAAAACCAAACCTGGAAGAAAGGAAGAAGACGACGAACTCCAACGCAAAGAGAGCAAGAACGACGGCAGCGAGAACGGCGGCGCAAAAGAAAAACTTCGAAAAAAGCACACGGAAAGAAACCGGAGAAGACGAACAGAGAAGGAAAGGAGCTCGAAAGGAAGGGAAAGGAATAAAACAAAGAAAAAGGAAAGGGGCAAATAAATAAAGCCTTCACAGAGCCCGCGCGGAAATCGAGGAAGAAACGGTAACAAGCAATAAATGCCGAAACGACCGTTTTCAAATTTTGAAACTACTAATGCCCGAGCTCGACCTCTCAAAAGGACGAACTCGGGCAGGGGCACTGTTCATACCCTGACCGAGCTCTCCTAAACTCGGCCACCCCACCAAAGGTCCGACCTCGTCCTAAAGGCCCACACCTGAGGTCGGACCTCGGACCAATAGAGGGAAAAAGGCCCATCAAGAGGAGCGAAGCCCAAAACCTAAAGGCCGAAAAGGCCTAGGAAAGGCGGTTCCACAGAGATAAAGATAAAACTCCCAAAAGATAAGATAAGATAAGAATATCTTATCCAGGGATGATCACAGCCAACTACTATAAATACACTGGAGCACCCAGGTATAACTCATACTCTAATTCTACTTGATATCTGCTTGGACCCATGCTAACTTAAGCATCGGAGTGTCATTGCAGGTACAACCCCCCGCCGTTCAGCACACCAAGCTCGGGTCACAGACCCCCACCTCGGGCCTTGCCAGACGACCGAGCTGCACGTTTCAGGTAACCCTCGGAACAGTAACATTGCCCAATATATAAGATATAAGGTTTCGGGACGCCAAAGGCAATCCTAGAACTTCACATCGGTACAGATATTCAAGCTTAAAAAAAAATAATTCAAATAATAAATTAGGGTATTCTAACTTAAGGGATTTCTAACTATCACTAAAACACCGCCATCCCATAGCCTTTACCAATCTATCCGTCATGCGATCCCATCGCCAATTCGCCACCACCTACCGAGTCTCCTCAATCCTAGCAAAAAACAAAGGTAACGCAAAAAAGTAAAGCACAAATAAATTACATATACAACAAGTAGAACAATTAGCAAGTAGACATGTAATACATTTAGGCACAACAGAAATAAATCAAGTAGACAAGCATATAGGTGAGGCATATGATGAATGCTTATCCTATTTAGCTCGTGATATAACTTGTCAGTTCAAAATGCCAACCCGAAACATCCCCGAGATGTCGCCTTTCTGCCACAACTAGGGTTATAGTGCCCTGCTCACTCTTTCTTATGCTCCGCAAGTTATAGTGCCCGGCACACTCTTTCAAGTTATAGTGCCTTAGTTTACTCTGGCAGCAGAGAAGGTTATACGAGTGGGAGACTGCCTCAATCCTCACATCTCAACGTAGATGGGAGACTGCCTTGATCCCTACGCTGGCACCGCTACCTCGACAAGCAAGAGATAGCACAGCTCTTACTCGAGGCGCATAGCGACTCACCAAATCAATGCATGTCACGTGAGCGGGAGACTGCCATAGCCCTCACATCCGAATGTAGGCAGGAGACAGCCACAGCCCCTACGACGGAGAATAATGCATATCACAATCACATACTCAATCTCGGAGATCACTGTTCATAGCACAAGTCTGCTTATACTCATCTTATTAACCAAAATCATTCATGTTTCTTAATTCATCATCACTTCAACACTCTGCCAAGACACTCAAGCTATTTCATTCACAGAACTTCCCAAGCTTAATTTACCATCTTCTAAACTTATAACAGAAACTCATCAATTTAATTTACTAACTCATCTCTAATAGTCTTAGGGTCTAATTACTAGATAGAAATCTTAAATGGTAATTAAAAAAGTTTATAAATCTAGAGAATCCTTGAAAAAGTGAAAAAATAATTTTTCAGCAAAATAGGAGTTGTGCGTATGCACACCCCTGTCTTGTGTACGAACACATTGAAGAAAATGCATTCGCGTACACGTGCCAATGTGCCGCGTATGCATCCAAGTAAAATTGGACCATGCCGCGTACACATGCATACGCCGCGTACATGGGAGTGCTGGGCAGAGACCATTACCTGCGTCGCGCGCATGTGCTGCTAACGCATACTGAACCAGACTTTGAAAAATTTAAAGCTACAGAATTTTAGGTTTTTGCACCAAACTTCAAATGCTCATAACTTCCTCTATAAAACTCCATTTTCCTCAAACTTTATATCATTTTAAAGCTCTTGAAATCATCTTTAATTTAAAATAAAAATGATTCAATTTCAATGTCTGAGACTCAAGTTATGATCCGCCAAATTTCACCAGAAATAGGTTTTTACCAAAAATGACAATTCTCTAATTTTTCCAAAACTTCTAAAACCAAACCAAACAAAACACACTCACAACTCAAATATTCATAGTAAACACTTCCCAACCATTTCTTAAGCATCTAGCTATTAAACCATCAAATCCTCCTAATTTTTTTAATGTCTTCTCAATATAACCATCTTAAACATAATCAATAATTCCAACATCAAACAATGTACATATACACCATTCTATACCATCACAAACATTGTTTATCAACTTTTCATAATAAATTCTTTAAGTTATCATCGTCTATCAACAGCAACATCATCAATAATCAACACATCAATAATTACCCATTATTAACATCATAATTCATCCAATCATCACAATCATCATAATCATCAATATTCATACTCCACCATATACAACTCCTTTAACTTTCATCAAAATAATCATCAACCATAACATTTACATGCAATTAATCATAGAACCACATCATTTAGTCAAATCTTAAAGGTCACTAGCCTAAGTGTCGTGAAACATTACATATTACATAAAGGAAACCGATACCATACCTTGGTCGATTCCCAATATGCACAAAACACCAAAATCCTCAACCAAGTTTAATGAGCTCAGCCACTAAGTCCACTTCTAAGCAATCAATTCACCAATATACTTAACACAACCAATTTAAGCTAGTAATTACACAAAATTTCATAAATCAAACCTAGGGTTTCATATATACACAAAAACACAAGGGATTCGAATATGCTCACCTTACCCAACTTTGATTGGAATAAAATCCAATAGCAATCAAGTGCTATATTGTACCTAAACACCCAAAATCACAAAATCACTCATTCACCATAACCAAAGTTTTTAATTTATTGGGATGAGAGAACTAGGCCAGAGAAATCAAATTCCTTAGCAACTTGTTTAGTTAGAATTGAAGAGCTTGATGAGAGCTTCACGTGGCTAACAAACAGCTCGTCAATCAGAGCTCCAAAGCTCAAGTTACAAGCAAAATAAGATGAAGATGAATAGTGAAATGGGGTTTCCTTCTTCTCTTCACAAGTTTAGTGCCCTTCTCTCTCAAATTAGGTTAAAATGAGCTGAATTCTCATTAAAAGTTGTATATATATATATTGGGCTTGGGCCCAAATCGGATCCAGTCAAACCTATTAGTGTTTTAGGTTCGTTTGGCCCAACTTTGGGCCAAACCTTTTTGAATTAGTGCTTGGTTTTCAATTGTAAACATTTTTCTAAGATTGTCTACTGTTTTTATTATTCCCACACAACACTGGATAGACTTAAGCCAATACTGCTAGCTAAATTACTAGTACGCATTTTTACGCAATTTTCTGCAGAAAAATACTTTTTCCCACTCGGAAAAATTTACTGAATCCGAATTTCTCCTTTATATTTTTTAAATAATATTTCTATATTTTTGAACCTATTCCGGCGAATTAAATTATTATTTTATTTTATAATTAAGTGGTTAATTAATTTGCAGTTTTTACATTCTCCCCTTCTAATAAAAATTTTCGCCTTGGAAAATTTTAGTCTCCACAAAAATATACAATGGTTGTTCTCGTCCATTCCTGTTTGGCTCCGAGCAACCTTAACCAGCCGAACTTCTTTTCCATAACGTCTATTGGAACCAATTCGAAACTTAGTCAAACTTGATTTTCTTTTTCTCCAATTCCTAATTCCTCAACTTTTTGCTAACCTTTAAAATGAAATACGCTTACATCCTCAACATCGACTCAAATTCATATTTACATCCTTTATTCCTAATTACCACGCCATGACTTAATCAAATTCAAGCCTATGCCGTACTCATCCTTCTCACTCTTAGCCCCCTCAAATCAACCTCAATATCACATCAGCATTGCAACTCAATATGTTTCAAACCCGTCTTTTAATTCAATTATTTTCTATTTCAATCTAAACCCAAAGTCATCATGAGCAGGTATCACAATCCTTATCTTTCAAACACGACAATTGTACTCACTTATCACCCAAATTCAATTTACTCACTTACACTCATCTCCACAATTATTTTGGAATCAATCTAATCTTACAGTCAAATTCAAACTTAGTTTTCTAAAAATCATTATTTTCATTAATTCACTAACCTTTCAGGTATTCAAAACCTAAGATATTTCCGGTCATTATTCTACTACTCCTATTCGCAACCAAACCAATTCTAATCCTAAATAATTTTCCATAGTTTCAAGTATTCATCTATTAATTTCCAACCGTCCAACACTTTCAAAGCCTTATTTCAAATTCAATCCACTACAATAAATCACTTAAACCCAATAACAGTTCATATACTAACCACAATTTTCAATACCATCCACACAATCACACTCATAACATACTCAATCATTCCAACACCTAAAATATTTTATTCTCCATTTTCTCTACTCATTTAACAAAATTCCAAGATCCACAATACCACCATACCGTTTATTCTGCATTTAATTATTCAATTCATTCACAGCTTCCATTCAAAACTCCCCAATGTAAACAATTTAAACCTCCTTTAAACTAAACAACTAATGAATTTCTACTTATCATAACTAAATAAAATGTAAAACTCATCCAAATTCAAGCTTAAATCTCGCTCACTTAACTTTCTCCTTTTGACTTGACTATGCACTTCAACAATTAACCAGAATTTTTCTTTCTCATTGGTTCCTCCAAATGAACTCTAAGCTTTCCCAGCCTTAACGGCGACATTCTATAAGATAAAAGTAAGCTAAACTTTGCTCCTAGCAACATATCATGCCCAAAAGTATATGCTTACCTCTCATCAGAGGTTCTGACCTTGTCACATGACGTGCAACCAGAGCAAACACCCGGCCTGGTTGCTGATTCTGGCCTGCATTTTGGTTCCTCCCACGACGACAATCCTTGGCAATATGTCCAAGCAGTCCACAGTTAAAGCATATACCTCTTCCTCTCGTTTGGTAGAACTAATCATAGTTAGCTCCTCTGAAGTTGCCTTGCCCCTTAGGATGTTGAGAAGCATGCCCATACTTCTTGAAGTTTTGTCTTTTTGGTTGGAAGAATTCTCCACGGCGTCGATCATTGTTACCTCCACGAGTATCCCTTGCCAAAGCCACCTTCCTATCATATTCTTCCACAACTCTTGCTTTGTTCACTAACTCAGAGAATCTTCTAATCTCTAACAAAGCAACAATAGTCATGATGTCATTCTTGAGCCCTCTTTGATACTTGATGCATTTCCATCCTTTGTAGGGCTTGGGAGCACCCTGACAAACTGTAAAAAATCTGCAAAGTTCTTCAAACTTGCTAGTGAACTGTGCCACTGTCATAGACTCTTGCTTCAGCTACATGAGTTCCAATTCCCTTGCTTCCCTTATCGACTCTGAAAAGTACTTCTTATAGAATAGAGTCTGAAACAGTTTTCATGGAATGTCCCCATTTTATAGTTGCATCAGCCGGCACTTGAAAGAATATTTTTGTTGGTTAGGAATTTCAGACAAAATAATTCCATCAAAAGTATAGATCCCAACAAACAAATACTACTAAATCAAAGTTTTAATATGGTTATCACAAGTACAAATCCAAATAAAAATAATCCGAAGTATTTAAACCTCAGGTCGTCTCACAAGGAATTGCAATGAAGTACTCAATTATTGGCTATGAAGAAACAAGGGGGGTTTGATTTGGCAATTGACAAGAAAAGTAAATGACAAGAAAGTAAATGATAATTAACCAATAAAGGAAAGGAAATGAACTCTTGGCTAAGGTATGGAAATTGAGATCACCATCCTTGTCTACAAACCATATATTGATAATTATGAGGGACCAACCCATCAATTCTACTTCTATGCTTGAAGTAAGTCAAATAGGCTTGATCATCATCAACCCATAAGTCCCAACCTAGCTACTAATAGACTTAGTAGTAGGATAGCATTAATAGGTATCAAATTGACCACTAGGGGTTCTCAAATCACCAATTCAACAAGATCCATTGACTCAAGGTCACTCAATTCCCTTAAGCCTATGCCAAGAGTAAAGAAAACTACTCTAAAAAAGGTGAAAACATTTCATCAAACACCTAGAGTGCAATAAAAATAAACATCACAAAGTGCAATAATTAATAAAAGCTATAGCTAACATGAGCAAGAAATCAACAATGACAATTAAGATAAACATAAAAGACATGGAAACATAAAATTGCATTGAAAGAAAATAAAATTCCAACAAAGGGTCATGAAAGTAAAATAACCACATAAAGAAATCAACAAGAAAAACTAAGAAGATTAAGACAATAGAACAACAAAATATAAAGAGAGGTGAACTAAAAACAAGAATTAAAAATTGGATCTAAGAAAATTTGACCTAAACTACCCTAAATTCTAGAAAGAAGGGATAGCTTTTCTCTCTAGAATTCTAACCTAAAACTTGATGAAAAACTAAACTATGACTACTTCCCCCCATTCCCTTGCAATTTTTGGGTTCAAAAGCATCAGAAATGAGTTGGATTTGGGCCTCATTGAGCTCAGAAATCACCCTCAGCGTATTGCCTTTAAGTTGGTCATGTGCCGCTTGTCACGCGTACGCATGGGTCACGCGTATGCGTCACTAGCAACTCTCCTTGTTACGCATACGCGTGGGTGACGTGTACGCATCGCTTGGCAGATAACCAAAATCTCATTTCTTCATGAATTCTCCATTTTTGCATGCTTTTTCTTCATTCCTTCAATCCAATTTTTGCCTTCTAAACCTGAAATCCCTTAACAAACATATCAAGGCATCGAATGGAATTAAAGTAAATTAAATTTAGCAATTTTAAGGCCTAAAAAGCATGTTTTTACTCTTAAGCACAAATTAGGAGAAATTCACAAAATCATGCTATTTTATTGAATAAATATGGGAAAAGTTAATAAAATCTCCTGAATTCAATACAAGAAAAACCATAAAATTGTGGTTTATCAAACCTGCCTATACTTAAACTAAGCATGTCTTCATGATAAACCAAGAAAGACTAGAAATGAGGTACGAATATTTATTCAATGCAAATAAACTATTTGCACCTAGACATGCATGTAACTAAATGTAAAATGATTTTATCTACATGGTTAAAAGTAAATCAATCTCCAAGAACACGTATGAACATGTATGGCTAACGTAGTATGATGATTCATGAATTCCACCAATTCAAATATCAAGTTCAAATAGACTTTCAAGAAGAAAGCTCGTGAAAGCAGGGAACAAGGAATTGAGCATCGAACCCTCACCGGAAGTGTATCTGCTATAGTCGCTCAAGTGTATAGGGTTGATTTACTCAATTCTCCTCTAACAATCAACAATTATTCAATGCGTGGATATATTTATCAAGAAGACTTATTCATAGGTTGTAATGGGGCTAGGGTAAAGGTAAGGAGATATATGGCTAAGTAAGCTTGAAATTTGCATCTTTGACTAACCTAGGCTCTCACCAACACATATAACAACCTATACAATTCTAATACACCACCTAGCTACCCATGATTCCCACTTTTTCACATATTCATGCATTCTCTTCAATTCACATTCCATATGCATTGTTATTATTACTTTGCTTTGGGGCATTTTTGTACCCTTTTTATTGGTTCCTTTTTTTCTATTTTTTTATATTTTTTTCTTTTTCTTTATTATTTTTTTCTTTTCAAGCTAAAATATATACAAGAGCATCAATGCATATGGTTTAAACATTCAATGCATAAGTAGGTACCCAATTCCCAATATTTTCAATAAAAATAGAAAAACACTCTTTTATCCCAACCAATGTTCCCAAATTTTCCTTATCTAATTGATATACACTCTCACTAACCTTAGCTAATCAAAGATCCATATTAAGAATATTTATTATTTTTCACTTAGGGGTAGTGATGTGCTAAAATTAAGAACAAAAGGGGTTTAGCATAGGGTCAAAGTGGGCTAACAATGGTAAATAAAATGTAAGGCCATTTGGGTAAGTGAGCTCAAATGAAATAAAGGCCTCAATCATATAAATGCATTCATACACAAAATAATGGACATAAAGAATCAAACAAATCAAAGAGAGAGAATAATACACACAAGAATGGAAATAAGTGGTTATATGATGTAACCACATAATTGGGCTCAAAACTCAAATGCTGATGTGTTCTTAGCTCAAAAACCATGTTCCAAAATTAATTCCTTCAAGCAAGTTCAACAAAATAAAATTAAATTCAAATTGGTAGGGTGTCCTAAAACAGTTTTCTTGGAAGGGAAATCATCACTCTAACCAAGTAGTCCTAACAAGAAAGAAGTGGTAAAGTATGAACAAATTCTAACTATCATTCAATCTATCATGCAATGCAACAACTATCTAACAAAGAAAATTAAGCATTGGTGTTGGAAAAGGAAATTGTTACCCATGGAGGTCGGTCCTCGACCTCCCCACACTTGAAGGTTGCACCGTCCTTGGTGTATGCAAAGAAGAGCAAGGTGGACGGGGGATGCATGAAAACTTGTCTCTCAACAAATTTCCCTACGACAAGTATACCGAATTTGTCGTCAAGTAAAAACTCACAATAGAGTGAGGTCGAATCCCACAGGGATTGATTGGTCAAACAACTTTAGTTGGAAGAGTATACTAGTTGAGCTAAATAGAGTATAGTTTGAGAATTACAGAAAATTGAATGACAGAAAAGTAAATAGCAGAAATTAAAGTGCAGAATCTTAAATGGGGATTTGGGGTAATGAGCATGAAAATAAATGATAGAAAATAAAGAGAATGGGTAAGATCAGAAATGGGGAATTCATTGGGTTCAGAAGATGTTGTATTCTTCGAATCAAGTTCATTTTCATCTCTTCCTCAATCAATGCATCTATTGATCTCCTTGGCAATCTTAGATGATTAGATTCCAATTCCTTGGTAATCCAATCTCTCTAAGCTTGAACAATTGCCCAATTCCTTGATTTAATTGCTCATGGGAAGAGATGAAGTATGGTCACTAATTATACCACATGTATTTCCAAATCAAAGTGTTGGGAGGATTACATGTCACTATATCCGCCCAGACCCCAATTTGGTCCAACATGAGAAAGCATTTCTAGCATGATCTCCTCATCCTTTTTCCAAGGCTCAAAGGAGATCCAATTATGGAGAGTTTTTTTTCCAAGACAACTAACCAATTGAATTAAGATCGAAAGCTTTCTAGTAAATCAAAAGAGAAGAAAGAAGAAGAGAATGAAAACTATAATTGATCCATCAAATTACAACAGAGCTCCCTAACCCAATGAAAGGGGTTTAGTTGTTCATAGCTCTAGAAATGGAAAATGGCAGAAAATAATGCATCCCAGCTAAAAGTGCAGAAAAGTAAATATACAGAGAGTAGTTCTCCAAAGTACAAAGCTTCTCTATAGTTCAAAACTACTCCTATATATACTCCTCCTCTTGATCTTCTAGTGAGTTCTTCAAGTCTTGGATGTGGGCTTTGGATCTTGAGTTGAAGCAGTTCTAATCTTTAGTGGGCCCAGCTTGCAGAGAAGTATGAATTAGGCATGGGCGTTAGTGAAGTTAACGTTAAGTAACATTGTGGGTTCGAGAATGTTAGTGGCAATCACAATTTTCACTAATGTTCCAACCCCCATATAGCCTACGTTAACTCCAACGTTAGTGGCACTAACGTGACCACTAACGTTGCCTTGTAAATCTTCGTTAGTGTTATTGGGACTCACCTTTCCCAATAACGTTGGCTTATAAACCTTCACAAGCGTTATTGGGACTCACCTTTCCCATTATCGTTGCCTTATGCCCTTTGTCCCATCGTTAGAGTTCACGTTAGTGTAACTAACGTGGCTCTTAACGTGGCTATGCCTCACCTTCGAGAGCGTTAGTGACACTTACCTTTGTCACTAACGCTCAAAGTGCCCCTACTCTCCATGTTAGGGCTCACGTTAACTAAGTTAACGTGGCCACTAACGTGGTAGTAATGCCATCTCCCAACGTTAGTGACAAAGATAAGTGTCACTAACGTTGGCTCATTAATCTCAGCTCTACGTTAGCTTTCACGTTAGTGGTCTTAATGTGACCACTAACGTGGGTAATGCTAGTTGATCCAACGTTAGTGACAAAGGGGAGTGTCACTAACGTTGGCATTGTTCCTCTCTTCCACGTTAGAGTTCACGTTAACTTAGTTAACGTGACTCTTAACGTGGCTCATTGCCAAATCTTGGAACGTTAGTGGTGTTCACGTTTACCACTAACGTTGGAGCTTTCTTTTATCTCCACGTTAACTTAGTTAACGTGGCAATTAACGTTGGCTTATGATGGCGTTGCGGGCGTTATTGGTGATCCCTTGTCTCCTTAACGTTGCAAGCTATTTACCATTCCACGTTAGTGGTCATGTTAACTAGATTAACGTGAGTACTAACGTGGTTCTTCCTTGCTTCCTTTGTCCTGAAATCAAGCAAATAAAGTGCATCAAAGCTCTAGCCAAAGTCATGAGATTATGCATCATTAATTTATCATTCAATTCTAGCAAAATCCTCATGAAATCATGTGAAATTCACAATAGTTGCTTAAATCAAGGTGTAAGTGTATTTTCATCCAAAACTTGCCTTATTCAATCAGAAAATGCATGGAACTACCTTAAAACAGTAAAGAAAAGGTCAGTGAAACTGGCCTAGATGCCCTGGCATCAACGGGTTGTTACAACTGATGAGCTCCTTCAAAAGGTTGTGCGGATGGACTTGTTTGTTGCCCCATTTAGAAGCTTTTTCCTTTCCCTCTCGGTGGCCAGCCAAAAAAGAGAGAAAAAGAAAGAAAATTAAGTCCACAACAAAGATATCAAAGCAATTAGAATACAGGCGGGGGCTAATGCCAAATAAGATTAGGGTTCTCAACTACACGGTAGCTACAACATATAAGTGAGAGAGCAATATAAGCAAAGGGCATATCAACTAACACTTGATGTAAGAGTAAAGTGAAAGCATAAGTAAAAGATATGAAGAGAGCACTCAGAAGCATCAAGTTCAAATAGGAAAGAGTGGGTCATGAAAGACAATATGAGTTCATATCAATGCACAAAGGATGCAAGAGTCATCAAAGATTAAGCATTGATTTAAAAGTTTCGTCACCCAACAATATCAAACAAATAAAGAAGCACCAAAATAATCCAAGAAATTCTCAACAATTGAGTAGAAAAATTCAACACCAATATTAAAATAAGAAACTTAGAAAATAAGAACAAGCTACAAAAAAAAACAAAATTAAAATGCAATGGATGAAAATAAGCAAATGCAACATACAAAAGAAAATGTAAAATAAGAAAAATAAGAAGTGGAATTTTGGAGAAGAAGAAAGTAAGAAAGAAAGAAGATAGAAGAAGAAAGGATAGAAGAAGCAAGAAGAAAGAAGAAGAAAGGAGAAGAAACATGGGAGAAACAGGGCGTGAAGGTGACGCGCGCGTGTGGGCGACGCGTACGCGCGAGAAGCACGAAGGCCAAGTGACGCGTACGCCTCGGCGACGTAGATACATGGATGGCAAAAAGAGGGACTGACACGTAAGCATTGTCGACACCTACGCATGGAGAGAAATTGTGCTCCGTGCATGAAATTTGCATAGTACCAGCGCAACTCTCTAGTTTTTGTACTAGGAGTTCCAACTTCAGCATATGACGCATACGCGTCGTCCACGCTTACGCGTGGAACGCCCTCCTTTTTTTTATAGAAGCATAGAACAGAAACAGGGCACTCTTCTAACCTAGATACATTCTAAAACAACCAAAATTCAAATTCAACAAAAATCTTTTAGTTTTTGAAAAATTTTCAAAGGCAAAACAAACAAAACTTGCACTTTGAGCAAATTGCAATTCAAAACAACTATTCTAATTAAAACATGAATCTAACAAGAATCCTAGAAAATAAAGCAATATGTACAAGAGTATAGAAAATAAGAACAACTACCTAGAATAGCAACTTAATTCATCGATTGATTATATCTACAAGAGAATGAAAAGAGTTTACTATGGTAGGGTATCTCCCACCTAGCACTTTTATTTATTGTCCTTGAGTTGGACAATTGGGAGGCTACTTGTCAAGGTGGTTTATGCTTGTACTCATCCTTGAACTTCCAAGGATGCTTGGACTTCAGGTAAGCTCCAAATTTCAAAATCAATGGCACCAAGCTTTGATGAAGTTCCACACAAGCTAAGGGCTCCCAAAGTTGATCTTTACATATTCCCGGATCCCAAATATTATTTCTACACCCATCTTCAAGTTGATCAAGACAATTCCATTTAGTGGCAAGTGATCCGAATTCTCAAGTAAGCACCAAAGCATCTTCCTAGACCTATTCAATTGAGAACTATACCAACTATTGGGCTTTGAGTTAAAACCATAAGGAACCTTGATTGGCATTTCCACCCATAAACCAATTCTCTCTTGCTCTTAACTCCACAAAGAGATCTAAGTTATCCATCCGTCTCAAGCAAACCATATTTAAGTTGGAAAGTGAAGCTTAGGGATAAGAATTTTACCCACTTGAATGTTGTGTTGGAGGGTGACTTAGGAATAAGGGATGGTCCCAATGATCTTGCAAGTTCGACTCCCTTGTGTTCTTCTTTGAATAGCTCCACTTCTTGGCAAGCATCTTCAATGTCACTTTCTTGTTCACCAACTTCTTATATACATCCCTCATTACTCAAACCATGTGTCGGAGGTTGTGCACGGTCCTCCTTGTCATCAATTCTATAACACAATGAGGGAGGTTCATCAATTCCAAAAGATACATTAGTTAGTGTGGAATCATCTTCAACGGTAGAGCTTGCTTGCTCTCTCCTTCCACCTCTTGTTCAACTTCGCCTAAGTCTTCAACCACTTCTTCTCCATCAACAATCTCTTCCTCCTCCACTTGTTGCAAGATATACCCCATCTCATTGTCCCCATATTGGGATTTTAAAATCTTCTTCATGCTCCACTCTTTGGTTGATTTCTCACATTCATTAGTGGAGATGCTTTGTCTACGGTATGAATCCCATGAGTCCAAGTTGGCTTTAATTTTGGCAAGGTTAGCCTTGATAGCTTCGTTCATCCTTTGGGCTTCCTCTTGCTCCTTTTGATGGATGATTGTTTGAAGCTGGTCCATTGCTTCCTTGAAACGGTCCCTTGGCTCTTGTTCCACTTAGCTAGCATAAGTAGGATCATGTTGTTCTTGGACCAATGGATATGGATATTCTTCCATAGAAAGAGGAATTCATTATGTGGTTGAAAATTCTCATACTTGGGAGGTGGTTCATCTTGATAATGGCATGGAGGTGATGGTTCTTGAGGGTATTAGTGGTGGAATTGGGATGGTTCTACATATGGTTCATATGGTTCACAAGGTGGTTGGTATGGTGGATATGGATTGGGATCATATGGAGGTGTTTGGTGGTATGAGGCTTGTGAGTATGATAGTTGAGGGCTATATTATGGAAGGGGTTCATAGGCATAAGGTGGTGGATGTTGATATTCACAAGGGGGTCCACCATAGCCATTTGATTAGTATGCATCTTGGAATGGCTCTTACTGATAGCACAATTGGGAAGGTTGTTGCCAAGAAGGGTGATCAAATCCTTGAGGCTCTTCCCATCTTTGATTGTTACATGCTTGATGCATGTTGTCATTGTAATTTTCACCTCCTATAACATAGTTATAACCACACTCATAGCCAAAAGGATGAGAATTCATAATGGCAAATAAAAACAAAGGCTAACAAGAATAAGCAACAAAGTCCTAAACCTAACAAAAACTAACAAACAAGCAAAAGGCAAACATATTCACAATATTCACATATATACAGTATCCAATAACATAACACCATTGCGATTCCCTGGCAACGGTGCCAAAAACTTGAAAGAATATTTTCGTCGGTTAGGAATTTCACACAAAATAATTCTGTTGATAGTATAGTTCCCAACTAACAAATAATACTCAATCAAACTTTTAATATGGTTGTCACAAGTACAAACCCCAATAAAAATAAACCGAAGTATTTAAACCTCGGGTCGTCTCACAAGAAATTGCAATGAAGTGCTCAATTATTGGCTATGAAGAAACAAGGGGGTTTGATTTGGCAATCGACAAGAAAATTAAATGACAAGAAAGTAAATGATAATTAACCAATAAAGGAAAGGAAAAGAACTCTTAGCTAAGGCATGGAAATTAAGATCACCATCCTTGTCTACAAACCATATATTGACAATTATGAGGGACTAACCCATCAAGTCTACTTCTATGCTTGAAGTAAGTCAAATATGCTTGATCACCATCAACCCATAAGTCCCAACCTAGCTACTAATTGACTTAGTAGTAGGCTAGTGTTAATGGGTATCAAATTGACCACTAAGGGTTCTCAAATCACTAATTCAATGAGACCCAATGACTCAAGGTCACCCAATTCCCTTAGCCTAGGCCAAGAGTAAAGAAAATTACTCTAAAACTAGTGAAAACATTCCATCAAACACCTAGAGTGCAATAAAAGTAAACATCACAAAGTGCAAGAATTAATAAAAGTTATAGCTAACATGAGCAAGAAATCAACAATGGCAATTAAGATAAACATAAAAAGACATGAAAACATAAAATTGCATTGAAAGAAAATAAAAATCCAACAAGGGTTCATGAAAGTAAAAATAACAATATAAAGAAATCAACAAGAAAAACTAAGAAGATTAAGACAATAGAATAACAAAATATAAAGAGAGGTGAACTAAAAATAAGAATTAAAATTTGGATCTAAGAAAATTTGACCTAAACTACCCTAAATTCTAAAGAGAAGGGAGAGCTTATCTCTCTAGAATTCTAACCTAAAACATGATGAAAAACAAAACTATGACTACTTCCCCCCTTATTCCCTTGCAATTCTTGGGTTTAAAAACATCAGAAATGAGTTGGATTTGGGCCTCCTTGAGCTCAAAAATTGCCCACAGCGTATTGCCTTTAAGTTGGTCACGTGCCGCTTGTCACGCGTACGCATGGGTCACGCGTAAACGTCACTGGAAACTCTCCTTGTCACGCGTGCGCGTGGGTGATGCGTACGCATCACTAGCAATTTCCTTCCCACCCGCACGCATGGGCCACATACACGTGTCGCTGGGCAGATAACCAAAATCTCATTTCTTCATGAATTCTCCATTTTTGCATGCTTTTTCTTCATTCAATTAATCCAATATTTGCCTTCTAAACCTAAAATCACTTAACAAACATATCAAGGCATCGAATGGAGTTAAAGTGAAATAAATTAGCAATTTAAGGTTTAAAAAGCATGTTTTCACTCTTAAGCACAAATTAGGAGAAATTTGAAAAACCATGCTATTTCATTGAATAAATGTGGGAAAAGTTGATAAAAAATTCCCTGAATTCAATACAAGATAAACCACAAAATTGGGGTTTATCAGCACTCCCCTTGCCACCAGTGCTGAGCCTCACCCAACAACTGATAGGCTACAAACTCCACGAACTGATTTTCCAGAACAGGTTGAGCTTGCAACGCATACTCCATGGCTTGAAACCAGTTTCTGCTTCAGTAAGGTCTGCTGATCCTTTAAAACTTGGCCGGTTAACCTTTAAGAAAGCCACTAATGTCATTGGAACATCCCCCAAGTTGTTCTTGACTACCTCTTCATTTCTGTTCCCAATTCCATTTCCTCGTTCCATTCTCTTTATGGCATGAGTAGTCACAATAGCAATCACTTGCATCGCAGCGGCTAGGTTAGCCATTACTGCCATACACTTGGCATAGTTGTCAACTGGCAGATTAACCTCACTCTCTTCCAGTGTACAAGGTTGACCTTACTTGTGAGGTGCCATTTGGGTTTTCTGTTCACAACAAACAATCGATATCAAGGTGATCAGACTCAATATCTCAAGTTCAATGCTTCAATTATCCAAAAGTACCCACAAACAAGCTTGCTATGCATATCAAACAAGTTACTTAAATAGCATGAAAGAAAAATGACACATAGTATGCAATAAAGCACAATCGGTCTATCCCTCAAGCTCACGAGGACGAACCACTCTTATACCACTAAATGTAACATTCTAATTACCCTAAGCCTTACCTCATGCCGTAAAGCAAGGATAATTAAGTGCCACGATAGTTCTAAGGCTTATACAATAATCTAAATGAATAATAATAATACGAGAAGCCTGATGAAGAACTACAGCTCAAAACAAAATTAGAAAAGTCCGAAGTGTTCACACGATAACCCAAAGCATAACGGTACAGGATATCACAAAAGACATAATACAATAATAATCAAGATAAATATATGTACGTGTGATAGTCATAAGATCTCTAGTTGTAAGAACCGTAATTAATTAACTGCTTAATTGAAATAATGTATTATCCGGAATAGGTTCAAAAATTTAGAATATTAATTAGAAAATTTAAATATGATATCTGGACTCAATAGATTTTTCTGAGTTGGAAAATGTACTTTCTACAGAAAATTGCGTAAAAATGCGTAAGATAAATTACTCGGCAGTACTGGCTTAAGTATGTCCGGTACTATGTGAGAATAGTAAAAATGGTAGAAAAATTTAGGAAAATAATTAAAATTGAAAATCAGACGCTAATTCTAAAGGTTTGACCTAAAATTGAGCCAAACGGGCCAAAAATACTAATGGATAGGTTGGACCAGGCCCAAATTGAGTCTAAGCCTAACATATATATACCCATTAATGAACCCAATTCAGCTCATAGCTCACACTCAAACACAAGTGTGTAGCTGATGTGAGGAAGAGAGCAAGGGTTTCAAAATACTATTCACATCTATCTTCATTTGATCATATATCGAGCTACGATGCACCAATTCGCGTCCCGTTTGCGGCTACGCAAAGCTCTCACTGAGCTTGTTAGTTTCATCTAAGTGGTAAGATTTTAGAAAATCCATGCCCAGTTCTCAGCCCTTGTAAATTTCAAATTTAAGGTTTTGTTTTTGAGTGAATTTTTGTGATTTTGTTGTTTAGGTGCTAACCAATAGTGAGGAACCATTGGGTTTCATACCCAATTTCTATGATTAAGGTAAGGTTTCTCAAAAACCCTTGTGTTTTAGTACATTGTGAATTCTAGGTATTGATATTAGTGATGTTGTTATGTACAGCTTGATTATTTGGTGATTTGGGAGTGGTGTTGGTGATTACAAAGCTTGTTGGAAGTCAAATTGGATGTTTTGTGCATGGAGGGTAATCGGCCAAGGTATGGTTTTGATTTTTTTTATGTAATATATAATCTTTTGTGAAACATAGGCTAGTGGACCTTAGGATATGATTGAAATGGTTGTTGATGATTGTGGATTTGATGATGTATGATGATTTTGATGATTGATATTGATTAATGATATTGTTGAGAATTGTTGATGATTGTTGAGTTTGATGAGTATTCAGGAGGATATATATGTGTGTTGGTAAATAATACTTGAGAGGGATTAAAATTACGAAAATTGTTGGAGTTGTATGTTTGGATTAAGATTTATTGAATGTATGAATTTATTGAGTGGAGAAGATGGAATATTGAGTGAAATGGTTAGAAAGTGATTGAGAGACATTTGGTATGGATTTAATATGTTTTGGTATTAAATTGGTTGAGTTTGGAATGATTCGAAGGACTTATGTATTTTGTGCAAAACTAAAATTTTAATGAACTTCAACGAGTCATAACACGGACTCCGGAGCCCCATTTTGGATGAAAGCTGATTTAAATAAAAATTGGGTTTGAGAGATTTATGCCATTTGAAGAATAGATGAAAAATATTTTAAAACAAAAAAAGTTATGGACATTTGAAGTCTGGTGTCTAAAATTGAAATTTCTGCAACTTAACATTTTTCTGCAATCTGAGGTACATGCGTACGCGGCACATTGGGTGCGTACGTGGGCATTCTCCTCTGCCAGCCCTCCCGCGTATGCGGCGCATGGACGCGTACGCGGCATGGTCTAAATTTGGCGTGTCCGTGCCCGCACAGGGACGCGCGTACGCACAGACCCTGTTTTGCAGAAAAATAGTTTTTTAGGATTCTCTAGCTTTCTAAGCTTCTTTAATTATTGTTTAAGATTACTATCTAGAAATTAGGTCTTAAGACTAATAGAGAAGAGTTAGTGACTTAAATTGGTGAAATTCTGTATGAGTTTAGAAGACGGAGACATAGTGTTTCGAGGGTTACTTGAAACTGAAGGTCGATCTCGGATGAAATCTTCTGATGTGATCGGAGCCGTTGGGTCCGACTTGCTGGTTCTGGAGATGCTGCTGATCCTTGGTCACCGAAGGGTGGTGGTACCTGCAAGAGACTCCGATGCTTAAGTTAGCACGGGATTTAGGCAGGTTTTTTGTGTAGAATTAGAGTGTGAGTTATACCTGGGTGCTCCAGTGTATTTATAGTAGTGTGGGGGTGACCTTCCTTGAGATAAGTTTGTTATCTTATCTTATCTTTTTAAGGGTGAGCTCACCTATCTTTTGGCCAGTCGCCTTTAGGTGGGCTGTGTCCTTCTGCTCTGGGCCTATTTTGGGCCTCTGGTGATTTGGCCGAGCTCTTTGAGAGGAGGTCAGTAACGAGCCAACCTTACAAGAGGTCGGTCGTTTTTGTCTTCGTCCAACCCGGTCCTTATAGCTCAGTCCAGGGTATAAACAGTGCCCCTGCTTGAGCTTCGATCTTCCCCTTGAGGTCGTGATTTTAAACTTCGACCGCTTTTGAGGAAGTCATGCTCAAGCATCTTGTCCGGTCTGTTTCTCCGTTTGCGAGATTCGTGTCATTTAAATGCGAAGCATTTTTTGCTCCTTTATGGCTGCGTTTGTTTCTCAAGGGGGTTGTCTCCTTGGGAGTATGCACGTGCTTTTAATGATTTTTAATTGGGCTTTTATTCCCTCACCATTTCATTTCTCTTTTTTCGTTTTGAAATCAGAAAAACGGTTTTTTTCAGTTTTTTGCTTCTTCATCTTTGTCTCCTCATACATAGAGAAAATGATTTCTTTCCTTCAGCTCTTGCTTCTTTGATTTTTTCCAAAGCTTCCTACCTTTTTAAAGTTTCTGAAGCGCTTGTCAATGTGGATCATTCGTGTTTCTTTCATGCATTCGTCGCGCTTACTCATTCTTCATCGCAGATTAATGCTCTTCTTTTGCTTTTAATAATCATCTTTCTTTAGTATTTTACTGTTGCATGCTTTTCTTTTTCGTACAATGTTTCGTTCTTTGTTGAGCTTTTCTTTAAAAAGGTTGAAGCTTTCTGGAAAGATTGCATGTCCTTGCTTTTTTCGGGGTTGTGATCTTGTTTTATCTCTGTTGCTTTGTTTGGGAGAAATGTAGGAGCTTAGGTTTCCGTCGTTGCTTCCGAATGTCTGCTTTATTTGAGAGGTCTAGGGTTTTGGTTTATCATTTTTTTGCATTCTGGGTTTTGTGCTTGTTGCCTCCAAAGGGTACCCCTTGGGTTTGTTGTGTTGATTTCTTTTTGCTTTGTGTGAGCCCTGGGGTACCCTTTTGCCACCATAGTTGTTGCTTGTGGTTGTTTTTTCCTTTTCTGCTTCTGTCTGAGTTGTTTGTTAGTGACCTTTTTTTATTTTCTTGTTGTAGGTGTAGTTGCTATATGTCTTCTCGTAAGAAGATTGTTGAAATGTCCACCAAAGTCCCTGCTAGCATGGCCGATTGGCTAGACTCTATAGTGTTGATGTGTGTTACTGTTACCGACCTTGAGTACTGTAAAAAGCTTAGGAGGTTTCATAGGATCTATAGTAGTAGGGAGGATGAGAAGAATTACGAGTTGGTGTCGCCTGACATTGAGGAGAGGGTTAGCTTCCCTCCCTTAGGCCGAGAAGAGCGTCCATTTTTCTATGCCTACGATTACTTCTTTTCCCAGTTGAATATCACCCTTTTTTTACTTCCTTTGAAACTGAGATCTCGTGGAACTGTAATGTGGCCCCTTCGCAGCTTCATCTGAATTCTTGGGCCTTCATGAAGATTTTTCAGTTATTGTGCCAAGAGCTGGGTGTCCGACCTACCTTGAACCTTTTTCTGTACCTGTTTGTGTTGACCAAACCTGGGGTAGCCAAGAAGAAGGCTTCTTGGATCTCCTTCCACACTACCCAGGGGAAGAAAGTATTTTCGATGTTTGATGAGTCCTTTTGGGACTTTAAGAACTACTATTTTAAGGTCCGAGCTGTTGAGGGCGCTCGTCCTATCTTTCTAGATGAGAATAATGAGCCGACCTTTCCTTTATGGTGGCAAAAAGAGCCTATAGTCCTCAAATATCCTTGGGAGGGTTTAGATAAGGTGGAACAAGCCTTTGTGAATATTTTAGAGGAGCACTGGGGGGGGGGGGGAGCCTCCTCATCTGGATACAAAGAGATTTCTAGGAGATCCTTCTCTCCTGCGTGCCGAGTTAGGTAGTGCTCGAGCTATTCTTTTGTGAAAAGCGTCCTTTTGTATTGACTTGGGATTTTGCCTTTATCTATTATTATAATTATTTTCCTGGCTTCCTTTTCAAAACTGGTGAAATCTTCAGACTCTATGAAGTCTTTTCGGAAAGCTAAGAAGGCGGTGGCAGCTTAAAACTTGTCACAGAAGAATTCGGGGGAGGGTTCCTCTACACAGCTGTCTCCTAAGAAGCCGACAATTGACTCTCAGGGTCCGAGGAAGATCATTCCGACCCTGCGAGTTCGGACAGCTCCCTCTGACCCCTTGCAAACGACTTCTGGTGCTGCCTCCTCTGCTACTACTGTTGGTCCTTCTCCCAAAAAGCAAAAGACCGTTGGGACTTATAATCTGAACAATAAAGAATTTGATGGCATGGGTTTTGCTACAGAGTTGATAGCTCCTCATGGCAAAGTTCCTTTGGATGATGTTTCTATCCTTCATCATCTTGATTTTATTACTAGTAACATTATTCGGATGGTCAACCTTGGTGCGGCCTTATCTCGAGTTGTCTGGGACTCCCCGATTCATGCGACTAAGGCCTTTATGGAGGATGCTAAGGCTGATTTTGATAGGGTGAAGGGTTTGAAGGATGAGCTGGACGCCAGGGTTGCTAAGTTGGAGATTGATGTAGAGAAAGAGAAGGAGCGTGCTACTGTGGCATAGGCAGCTGCTAACCTGGCCGAGGAGACTGCAAAAAGGTATAAGGAGAGCGATATTCAAACCTACGACGAGTTGCTAGAGACTAAAGAGAGGCTCCAATCTGCCCCAGATGATTTTGCCGAGCTTTTGGGACATATGGTGAGTTATATGACCGACTTATACGAGATCCTGAAGGCTCAGGTCCGAGTTCTTGCTCCCGAGGCTGATCTCTCCTTATTCAGTATGGATAATTTGGTGGAGGATGGCAAGATTGTGCCTGCCCTAGATGATGATGATGAGGGTCCTCCCCTTGTGTCACCGGCCAAGGCTTCTGCAGCTTCAGCCTCTTTGAATCCTTCCGCCGGGGTGGTCCCTCCTGAGCCCGAGCCTAACGTGGAGATTTTAAATAGGCTAGATGGAGTTGTCAAGGCCACCCCGATCTCGACCATGCCTCCTTCTGCTAAGGGTGCCGCTACTGAGGCGACCTCAGATCAATGATGATTCCTTATTATCTCTGTTTTGTATTTGGCATAGTCCGACTCGTGGACTTTGTTTGAACTTGTTTAGTTTCTGTAAATCTCTGTGGCTGACTTTTAGACATTGGGTTGCTTCTTAGAAACTTTTATTTAAAAACAAACACTTTAAAGTCTTGGGCTGCCCCTTATGTAGCCTTTGAGTCTTTAATATTTTAATTTAAAGGATGCGTTTTGCTGATATGTCAATCAAACCTTTAATGTTTTACCCTTGCGATCCTTGCAGATTTTATAGAGGTTTGGTACTTCCCAGTCAGACCTCCTTTGAGTGGTAATGTGGGTTTTCTACCCTCGCCTTTTGGATCATGCCTTGCTTAGAGTTTGTATTGTCAACCCTTTGCTTTGGCGAAGTTATCCTTGCGGCTTGGTGTCTGGGCTTTTAGTTACTTGTCCGATAACTTTTTAGTGTTCTTTACATAAAACCTTTTTAGTTTCGAACGAATTTTGTAGCCCTGTTTTAAGATCGTGCCATCTTTGAACGGAGTTGTTCCCTTTTTAGCTAAGCACTTTTGAGCCTTAAGTTGTTTTTCAACCCTTTTGGCTTTTTACTTGTTCTTTTCTCGAGGTCGTACTTATTTCTTTTGGTCGCACCTCTTCTTAGCTGACGTCGACCTGTATCGCTTTGTTACCCGAGCTTTTTAGTCATATTCCAACCACTTTTTAAGTAGTGTTCCGAGGGGGAACCTTTTCTTTATAGTTTGTTTGGACAACTTTTTAGCTTTGTTTCCCGATCGTGCTCTTGCTTTAGATAAAATCCTTTTTAGGGGCTGTACCTTTTTAGCTGATCATTTTAGGCCTTGGTTTATTAACTTTTCATTAGCCTTTACGAGATGCTTTTGTCCCTTTTCAGTGATCCTTTCATTGGTCCGACTTCTCTGTCAGGCCTTCTTAAGTTATTTTTAGTAATCTCATTTTTAGTTAGACCTCGTCAGGACACTTTTTATGGGTTACTTTTTATAACTTGTTGCATTAACTTGCTTCTATCACTTTTTATGAGCTTAGATTAATGCGTATTGGTAGGAAGCTTTTTTAGGGAATTGATAACTTTCATTCAAAATATAAAAATATGTACATGTGAGTGCTTATCCTTCTAGGTCGGGGAGTTTTTTAAATCTCGATCTGGTGCCTCATTGGTGGACGAAATTGTGATTCCTTTGTTATTGTATTTTGTAAAATTCATTGCTTTTTCAACTATGTGTGGACACAACTCCGTTCAACTTAACCAGCAAGTGTACTGGGTCATCCAAGTAATACCTTACGTGAGTAAGGGTCGATCCCACAAAGATTGTTGGTATGAAGCAAGCTATGGTCACCTTGTAAATCTCAGTTAGGCAGATTAAATTGGTTTATGGATTTTCGAATAATTAATAATAAACAGAAAATAAAATAAGATAGAAATACTTATGTAAATCAATAGTGGGAATTTCAGATAGGCGTATGGAGATACTGTGCTCCTCTTGAATCTCTAGTTTCTTATTGCTTTCATCCAATCCTTCTTACTCCTTTCCATGGCAAGCTGTATGTAGGGCATCACCGTTGTCAATGGCTACATCCCATCCTCTCAGTGAAAATGGTCCTATGCTCTGTCACAGCACGGCTAATCATCTGTCGGTTCTCAATCAGGTTGGAATAGAATCCCTTGATTCTTTTGCGTTTGTCATCACGCCCAGCCTTCAGGAGTTTGAAGCTCGTCACAGTCATTCAATCCCAAAATCCTACTCGGAATACCATAGACAAGGTTTAGACTTTCCGGATCCTCATGAATGCCGCCATCTATCTAGTTTATATCACGAAGATTCTGTTGGGGAATCTAAGAGATATGCGCCCGGCCTAAGGTAGAACGGAAGTGGTTGTCAGTCACGCGCATTCATAGGTGAGAATGATGATGAGTGTCACGGATCATCACATTCATCAAAGTGTTGTGCAACGTATATCTTGGAATAAGAATAAAAGAGAATTGAATAGAAAGTAATAATAATTGTATTGAAACTTGAGGTACAGCAGAGCTCCACACCCTTAATCTATGGTGTGCAGAAACTCCACTGTTGAAAATACATAAGTGAAAGGTTCAGGCATGGCCGAATGGCCAGCCCCCAAAACGTGATCACAGGATTCCAAATACAATCCAGGATCCAGGATGATATTATGATAGTAAAAAGTTCTATTTATAATAAACTAGCTCCTAGGGTTTACACGAGTAAGTAATTGATGCATAAATCCACTTCCGGGGCCCACTTGGTGTATGTTTGGGCTGAGCTTGATCTATCCACGAGCTGAGGCTTTTATTGGAGTTGAACTCCAAGTTATGACGTGTTTTGGGTGTTCAACACCGGATCATGACGTGTTGCTGGCGTTTAACTCCAGACAGCAGCATGTACTTGGCGTTCATCGCCAAGTTACGTCGTCAATTTCCGAATAAAGTATGGACTATTATATATTGCTGGAAAGCTCTGGATGTCGACTTGCCAACGCCGTTGAGAGCGCGGCATTTGGAGTTCTGTAGCTCCAGAAAATCCATTTCGAGTGCAGGGAGGTCAGATTCCAACAGCATCAGCAGTCCTTTTGTCAGCCTTTTTCAGAGTTTTGCTCAAGTCCCTCAATTTCAGCCATAAATTACCTAAAATCACAGAAAAACACACAAACTCATAGTAAAGTCCAGAAATGTGAATTTAACATAAAAACTAATGAAAACATCCCTAAAAGTAGCTTGAACTTACTAAAAACTACCTAAAAACAATGCCAAAAAGCGTATAAATTATCCGCTCATCACTCATTAAAAAACCTTTTTAGGAAAAAGAGTGCGCCTTGACCTAAGATCTTCGCTATTTTCTAGCTATAGTACCTTCTTAGGTTACAGGCATGCCATGACCTTGGTAGCTCTTGCCCTTCGAGGTCGGACACCTTATAGTAACCTTTCCTCTGTACCTCTGTAACTGACCTGCTCCGATATCATTTCAGATTAAGATGAGATCGTTGGTGGCGAAGCTTCACTGGATTACCTTCCGATTATACCTCAAAGCCATTCGACGCTTTAGGGCTTCCTCTCTGATCCGAACTCTTTCTCGGACTTCTAGAAGTAGGTCGATCTCTTCCCGTTGAGCTTCGGAGTTGGTGTCTTTGTTATAGAGGATCACTCTAGGGGATCCTTCTTCTACTTCCACAGGAATTATTGCCTCCATTCCGTAAGCAAGTCGGAATGGTGATTCTTTGGTGGTAGAGTGTGGTGTTTTCCGGTATGCCCATAGGAATTGCGGGAGCTCTTTGGCCCAAGCTCTTTTGGCATCCTGTAGTCTCCATTTTAATCCGGCCAGTATGACTTTGTTAGCGGCTTTTGCCTCCAGGTTTCTGAAGCCTGTGTCGGTGAATTGAGTACCATTGTCTGTGGTAATAGAGTATGGGACTCCAAACCTTATGAAAATATTTCTGTACAAGAACTTCCGACGTCTTTGGACGGTGGCAGTGGCTAAAGGTTTAGCCTCAATCCCTTTTGTAAAATAATCTATTCCTACAATAAGGAACTTGACTTGCCCTAATCCTTGAGGGAATGGTCTGAGGAGTTTAAGCCCCCACTTTGCAAATGGCCAGGGTGAAGTAACACAAATGAGTTCTTCGGGTGGTGCGATGTGAAAGTTAGCATGCTTCTGACATGGGGGGGCATGTTTTGACGAACTCTGTTACTTCCTTTTGCAAGGTCGGCTAGTAAAAGCCAGCTCAGAGTACCTTTTTGGAAAGAGCCCGCACCCTGAGGTGGTTGCCGCACATGCCACTGTGGACTTCCTCAAGAACTTCCCTTGTAGTGGAGGTTGGGACGCATTTTAGGAGGGGTGTAGAGATTCATCTCCTATATAGGGCATCATGCACTATGGTGTAGTACTGCTTCTTGTACTAGCTTTTTTGCCTCCTTTTTATCCACGGGGAGTGTTTCAGATTTGAGGTAACTGATTGTGGGAGTCATCCACCCTTGGTCCTGGTCTGATATGCTTAAGACATTCCTTTCTTCTGAGCTTGACGGATTTGTAGTGTTTCCTGGATGAGGCTTCTATTATTGCCTTCTAGTTTGGTGCTTGCTAGTTTTGAAAGGGCATCAGCTCAGGCATTTTGTTCTCGAGGTATATGTCGGACCTCATACCCCCTAAATTGTCCGAGCTATTCTTTGGTTTTGTCTAGGTATTTCTTTATGGTGAGATCCTTAGCCTGGTAGCTCCCTTCTATTTGCGAGTTGACTACCTGTAAATCGCTGAAAAAGGTAAGCTTTTGAGCTCCTACCTCCCTAGCCAGTTTCAAACCAGCTAGTAAGGCCTCGTATTTAGCTTGGTTATTTGAGGCGGGGAACTCGTACTTTAATGAGAGCTTGATTTGGGCTCCCTTATCAATCTCTAAAATGACGCCTGTGCCACTCCCAGTTTTGTTCAAGAAGCCATCCACGTAAAGGCTCCACTTTGTGGGGGTGCTCGGTGATGTGTGGAAAATGATCCAACACAAAACTCACCAGCAAGTGTACTGGGTCGCATCAAGTAATAAAACTCACGGGAGTGAGGTCGATCCCACTGGGATTGAAGGATTGAGCAATTTTAGTTCAGTGGTTGATTTAGTCAAGCGAATCAAGTATTGGTTGAGGAATTTTGTATCCAACAGTAAGTAAATAGCAGAAAATGTAAAGGGAGAGGGAGGAATTGCAGAAATTAAAGAGAATTGAAAGTAAAGGTGCTGAATCTTAAAGAACAAGAAATTAAATGACTGAAACTTAAAGTGCAAGAAATGTAAATTACAGTAACTTAAAATGCAGGAAATATAAATTGCTTGAATGGAAAAGGGATTTGAGGACTGGGATTTCAAAATTTAAGCAAAGGATATTAAATTGCAGCAGTTAACAAAGCAAGAGAAGAATTGAAATTATCTAGATCTCAAACAGAAATGGAAATTTGATTTCAGCAGTGGTTCAACAGAAGAACCAAAAGGAAAATTGGATCTCAGGACTCCAGAGACTAGACAGTAGAGTCTAGATCTCAATTGCCTTCCCAGATCCAAGTTCACAAAGCAATTAAAGAGAAATTAAAGGTTGCAGTAGTAGAGGAAGTGGAATTGAACTCAATTATGCAGAAGGAAAATTAAAGAGATCTTGAATGGAGATTGAGACAGAAATTCCTCAATTCTTCACACTCAAGACTCAAACAAGAAAAGTAAAAAGTGCTCAAGCAAGAACAAGGAAGAAGAGAGATTAATTCTCCTTCCCAATTCTCTCAGATCTCAGTTCAAAGCTCTCAATGAAGTCTCAAAATGTAAAAATTCAAAAATCAAAAGAAAGGTCCTAATTACATCAAACTATCTCCTATTTATACACTTTCTATTCTTGGATTTTTAGAATTTGGATGGGCTTTTTAATCCAATTTTCAGCCCATGAGAATGTAGCTTCCAGGAGGCTGCCCTGCACTTGTGGAGGGCAGAGCAGGAAATTGTGTGATGAAGCCTCATTGCGTGCTCGTGCTGCGTGTGTAGCATCAGGATGCTGCCCTGCCCTTGTGGAGGGCAGGGCAGTATTGACATGGTCCGCCTTGCCTTGCTGCCCGTGCGTCCATGTTGCGCGCCAAGTGCTCATGCCCGTGCCAATTTGTGCACTGGCCATGCACCAAGAAATGCTGCCCTGCCTTTGTGGATGGCAGGGCAATGTTGCCAATTGGTGAAGTCCCAAGTTCGAAACTTGGTGGAGGCACACGCTGCTCCTTTTTCCTTGGTTTTCTTGGCACCAAAGTAATGCCTAGTTCCTTGCTTCCTCATGGTGCTATGTTCGATTCTTGGAGATTGAAAACAAGCCAAGTTTTGCTTGTTTTCCTTGTATTTGAGTGCTACTCCTTTCCTCCTTGTTCTTGGGTTCGAAACCCATAGGAAACACTAGGAAGCAATTTCATTTGAATTATTTTTCATGAAAGCCTGATATTGCTCTTGAGGAGGGCAGGGCAGAGTTTTTACTTCCTTTGGTCCTTGGCATAGAATTGTGCTCCGCCCTTATTGTGGGCAGGGCAATGATGCTTTTAAGGCTTGGTTCATTATGCTGCTCTCCTGGAGGGCAATGTGCTCTTGTGGAGGGCAATGTTTGCTTCCTCCTTCTATGTTGCACCACACTTCTCATCTCTTGGCCACACTTCTTAAGCCACGTTTTTCTTCTTTTCTTCCTTTATTCACCTACAAGAAATCAAAACAACCAATCAAAGTATCTCTAAACTCATAAGGTTTATAATTCATTAAAAATCAATAAATTTTAGCTCAAACCTCATGATTTAGCATCAATTTAATGGTGGTTGTTTGATTTAAAGAAGTTATGCATTTTCATTCCAAATTACTTACTTAGGATGCAAGAAAGTGCATAAAGACTAATGAAACAAGTGAATTTAGCTTGAAAAATGGGTATATGATGACTTGTCATCACAACACCAAACTTAAATCTTGCTTGTCCCCAAGCAAGTATCAAAACTAAGAGAAAATGAAATGAACAAGAAGAGAAAACATATCCTTATTAGCCATATAGCGGAATTTGATTCATGGAGTTTTTATGCAGACAATGATAACTCAGTTATTGTTTGCTGTTACATAATATACACTTTTCCTCAAAGACTTACTAAGCTTGCTGTTGTAAGGTTTACTCTTTTCTTGCTCCCTTGCTAACTTTTCTTTTCTCATTTTGCTTAACAAGCTTATTATTCTTTGAAGGCTTGGTGTCAAATGTTGTAGTAGCCTTTGGCTTTATTTTTACTCAACATCTTTCCACCACAGACACATGGCTCACTATTTCCTCCTAGGATCATTGATGCCCAGCATCTCTTTGGATAACTAAATGTTCTATATCTAAGTTGCTCTTTATTGTGGACTTTCAATTGGCCATCCCAAATCAGTTGATCTAAGTGACCGGGTTTTGAAATACCCCTTAGAATTTACTTGTCCAAGCATATCCTAGTACAAGAACACCACAGGCATGTGTCCTAGGGTCCAAGCTATTGGTGTCCAGCCTTTATTCTTTGTTTTTCTTGCCACATTGGATTTTTCTTGTTTTTTCTTTTCTTTTTGTTTTATTTTTGTTCTCAAGGGATTTTTCTTTACTGATAGGAACCTTTATAACAGCAAGCTAGCTCACACTTCAATGAAAATGACATTATGCAGCAATTATTTCATGAGTTATGCATTTAAATCAAACACATACACCACCATTAACTTCCATTCTAACTTATGCAACATTGGATATTTACTTTCTAATTCAAACAATTCTCTTTTATTCAAGCATATGGGAAACAAAACAAAATTTAGCTAAGTGATGAATGACAAGCATCATGCAGATCATTTCTCTAGCTACTTATTAAGCAAAAAAAAATGCATGAAAACGGAGTAAAAGGAAATAAACAGTGGAGGCATATCATGTTTCAGACATGCATCTCCTTATTAGAAGTATGAAAGAACTTTGCCACCTTCTAATGATTGTGGCTGCTGCTTGATTCTCCCTTTTTCTTCTTTCACTTCCCTAGCTTGGAATAGTCTCAGACTTCTTTACCAGGGCATCTTCTATCCCAGACAGAATCTAAGAGCCCTGAGAGCCCAACTTCTTCCAATCTGTTAAGTGTTACCTCCGTATAGTGATGAGACCTTGCTTGCTGCTTGGCTTCAAATTCAGGGCATTGCTCAAATGGCTTGATTTGTGGATTGAGTGTTGGCAAATTGTGGGTCAAGTACTCCAACCTTGCTTGTATGTTTTCATCACTCTCCATTCTTTGCACATATCTAACTTCTCCCATGGTGTGATGAATATTCTTCCATTGATACAGGTTGTGACTATATTCCCCTGCTTTAGCTTGACTAAAATACAGCTTATCATATGATTCTTTGAATTCTTTGTATTGCTCCCTTTGTTCTTCAAGAATCTTTGTGTGAAATTCTTGCTGTTGAGTCATCATCTGTTGTTGCCAGCTCTCTTGCCTCTCCTCCATTTGACGCTGCCAAGCTTCTCGCTCCTCTTTATCCCTCAAATATTGCTCCCGAAACTCTGGATGGGGCTCTAGATATTGCTCTTGGCGCCCTTGATTTTGCTCTTATTGAGTTTGCATGAGTTGCTGAGATAGCTCTTCAATTGCTCTTTGTAGTTGGCTCATGTCTATGGCACCATGAGCTTGCTCTTGTTCCCCCTCTCTTTGAGATCTTCTTTGTTTGGGAGCTACCACTCCCTCTTGATCATTTTTTTCATTCAACCCTTCCATGCTCCTCTTGGTGATTCCTTTCCCCTTTTTCACTTTTCTGTGTCCTCATCTTCAAAGATCACTCTAGCTTTGTTGCATAGCCTGAGGATGGTACTTGGATGTCCAAGACCACTTGATTTACTTGTGCTGTTAGCCATCTCTTGAATAATGTCGGCTATAAGTTGTGCGAGGTTGATTTCACCTCCATGTTGGATGCAGTATGTCAAGAGTGCTCGTTTGATTGTGACCCAAGAGGCGTTTCCAGTAGGAAGGATAGATCTCCTTACTATCTCATACCATCCCTTGGCCACAGGAGTGAGATTTATTCTTTTCAAGTGGCTTGGGATCCCTTTTGAATCTCTTTCTCAGTCTGTGTTTTCCATACATAACCCTTGCAAGATCTCATCAGGATTGTTTTCCATCTGCAATCTGGTCTCATAACTAGGCTCTGCATAAGTTATGGTTCTCAACTTCAGGGCCCTTGTGATGGCTGCTGGACGAAAATTCACTTCAACTCCTCTGACATAACTCGTATAGGGGACACTATCTTTGTTCTCTTTTACAGCATTTGCATAGAATTCCCTGATCATGACTGCACTAATGTCAATGAGAGGAGCACATAAAAGTTCCCACCTTCTTTCTTTAGTGATTTGCCTCATGATGGAGTATTCCCCTTCCTTCAACTCAAGGCCCTTCTCATAAATGACATTCTTTGTCTTCATGAACCTATGATATCTCCCTTCATGGAATTGGGACCTAAATTTTCTTGCATCATATGATGGAGGCTCGGTCACCATTGGCTCCTTTCCCGGCCTTCTTTTTGAACTTGAGGAGGCCATTAGATTTGAGGTGAGAAGAAGGGAAAAGTGGGAGTAAAGAAAAAATGTGTTGTGTTTAGGATGATGCTCGGTTTTGTTGTGCAAGAGAAGGGAATTGTTGGATTTAGTTTTGTGAGTAGAGGAGATTATGGTTTACAAGTGAAGGTAGTGTGTATGAATGTGTAAGCCATTTAGTGCTAACGGCTATTTATAGGCAAATCCTTCAAACTTTCTAACAAAACCATAATGAATGAGGAAGGAGTTCGTTGGTGCTCATGAAGGGTTGAGGTTGAGTTGAACATACAGAAGGCTCATGGATTGAACGGTCTGCATGCATTGTTGAAGCTTTGACGAGGATTCTCTTCTCATTGGTTGCATGTATTTAGGTGTTCGATGATGCATGCATGCAGATTCTGCTTCCCAAGGAGCACACTTTTCTAGGCACATGTGACCACTCCCCACTTAGCTTGTCCTAGCCGTGGCCCCTCCTTGTATTTGTCTCAATCTCTTTCTCCTAAATAAACCAAAACAGCTAGCCTTAGAACATTAATATATACGTTGGCAAGTGATTTGCAATAAAGAAGAAAATTGTTTTTGTTCCTTTTTCATAAATGATCAATTGTGTCCCTTAATTAGAAATGCTAAAGGTTGGTGAACACCAAACTTATCTCTTACTGAGGGGATGGCTTAGCAATGCAGACAATTCTCCACAATTGATATATTTTTTTTTTTAAATTTTAAAATATAATGATGCATGATCCCTCTCTGTATGATTTTGATTCCATGAATAGGAAATGATCTCCTGAACATTGTTACACATGCAGACACCAAACTTAGTGTTTGGTCATATGCTTCATCAAAAATGACTATGCATATGTTCTAAGAATAACCCCCCTTTTTTTTTGAAAGACAAATTTGGGTGTGCCTTAAGGCACACCAAACTTAGAAGTCTGACATATGCTTCAAAACAATGTATGCATTTATATGGAAGTTCAAAATCATGCTCAGGTAATCATAACTTATTGAATAAAAGAAAGGACAGGAATCTTAAATCATGGGTTGCCTCCCATGAAGCGCTCTTTTATTGCCACTAGCTTGACATTGAACTCCCTTTAGGGTGGTTGATGTTGGTGACGTCTTAACTTGTCCGCTCTCACTGTAAGCTTTCTCTGTGTGCCTTGATGCTCAATTTCAATGTGCTCGAGAGAGAGTACTTGGTTGACAGTGTAATGATCTTCTGTTCCCAGCTGTTGATATACTAATTGCACTTTGTCACCTTTGGAAAATCCTTCAGTTTGGAATTTTTTACTCTTCCACCCTTTGTAAACCTTCTTCTTGTTTTTCTTGTTTTTCTTTCTTGTTGATCTATCTCCCTTGATAGTGACTTGAGTTGTGATACCTCCCGTTTTGTTTATCATCCCGGCCTCTTTTTGAATTCCTTCCCCTCCTTGCACCTGCTCATTCTTCTGTTCTACTGTGTTGTTGGTTGCTTGCCTTGGAAAACAGTCACTACTTGTCTTGCTTGTTTCTTCATTACTTTGTGATTCTGGAAACACTTTCAAGGTGATGCTTTCTTCATGCATCCTGAGGGTTAGCTCTCCCTGCTCTATATCTACAATGGCTCTAGCAGTGGCCAAAAATGGTCGACCAAGTATTATGGAGTCATTCTCATTCTCTGCTGACTCTAGGATCACAAAGTCTGCAGGAAAGATGAACTTATCAACCTTAACTAAAAGGTTTTCAATCAACCCTTTAGGATATACCACTGATTGGTCCACCAATTCCAAGGACATCTGTATTGGTTTCACCTCTCCTATGCCAAGCTTTTTCACTAAAGAAGATGGAATTAGATTTATACTTGCTCCTAAGTCACACATCCCCTTGTTGATGAATTGACTTCCAATAGTGCAAGGTAGGAAGAAACCTCCAGGATCTTCAAGCTTGGGAGGGAGCCATTTTTTATTAGTGCACTGCATTCTTCACTGAGCATTACAGTCTCCTTCTCATTCCAACTCCTTTTCTTATTGATGAGCTCTTTTAAGAATTTGGCATATAGAGGCATTTGCTCCAATGCCTCAGCCAAGGGTATGTTGATCTCTAGCTTCTTGAAAGTCTCAAGGAATTTGTGGAAATGTTGATCCTTTGATTCTTTTTGGAATCTCTGTGGATAAGGTAATGGAGATGTACGACTCTTCTCCTCTTGCTGCTATTTTGGATTTCGTTCTTCCATGATCTGCTTTCCCTTCTTTAAATTCTGTGGTTGGTTGTTCTCTTCTGTGAGCTTTTCTGGGACATTCTTGCTTGCTATGTCCTTGTTGTTAGCTCCATCTTTCTTTGTTGGCTCTTTGTCATTCTCCATAAGTTTCTTGGTTGCCCCTTGGTTGCTGTTCATACCCTGACCAGGCTCCTCCAAACTCGGCAAATTCATAAGAGGTCCGACCTCGTCCTAAGGTTCACACCTGAAAAGGTCGGACCTCGAACATTAAAGTAATGAAGGCCCATCAAAAGGAACGCAGCCCAAAACCTAAAGGCCGAAATAGGCCTAGAAGAGGTGGTTCCACAAAGATAGAGATAAAACTCCCAAAAGATAAGATAAGATAAGAATATCTTATCCAGGGAAGATCACGGCCAACTACTATAAATACACTGGAGCACCCAGGTATGACATTCATTCTATATTCTACATATATCTGCTTGAACCCATGCTAACTTAAGCATCGGAGTGTCATTGCAGGTACAACCACCAACCACTCTACATATCAAGCTCGGGTCCCTGACCCCCACCTCGGGCCTCTCTAGACGACCGAGCTACACGTTTCAGGTAACCCTCGGAACATTGGCGCCGTTGCCGGGGACCTGGAAGTCATCCCTCTACCATGGCGGACGACCCTCACAACAATGACCGCGCTGCATCTGAACAAGAGGAAGAAATTGACACCGGAGAACGTCCGGACAGCCCTCTATCACCACGCACTCCAGGAGGAAACAAACAGAATCGCCCAAAGACATCACTCCCAAACAAAGATCCACAAAATCCCGAAAAAGAAAAGAGCTCGGAAATTCTAGAAGCAGTCCAGGCACAACAAAACCGACTGAAACGACTTGAAGAGGACATAAAGAAACAGAAAGAAACTGAACAAGATCTGAGGAGGGAGACTCGAAAGCGCAGAGAATTAGAAGAAAAACTGCGGAAAATAGAGGCCAACCTGAAAGGCCGGACAGAACGCGGCACCACCCCCGAAGGCAACCATGATCCCTTCACGCAAGAGATCATGAAGGAGAAGGTACCGCGAAACTTCAAACCACCCGATATGGATCTCTACGACGGCACCACCGATCCAAGTCACCACCTCAGCAACTTCAGAAGCAGAATGTACCTAGTCGACGCCTCCGACGCGATTCGGTGCAAAGCCTTCCCCACCACTCTCACCAAGTCAGCCATGAAGTGGTTCGACAACCTGCCACCAAGATCAATCACCAGCTTCGAAGACCTGACCAGAAAATTCCTAACAAAGTTCTCTATTCAAAAGGACAAGACAAAACATGCCCCCAGTCTACTCGGGATCAAACAAGGTAACCAAGAAACCCTCCGAGAATACATGGAGCGATTCAACAAAGCCTGCCTGGACATACAACACTTACCCACTGAAGCAGCCATCATGGGACTAGCAAACGGCCTAAAAGAGGGACCGTTCAGCCAATCCCTATCCAAACGATACCCGACCTCCCTATACGAGGTGCAGGAGCGGGCAGAAAAATATATCAACATGGAGGAAACCTCCCAGCTAAGAGACTCTTCTAGGAAGGAATCAACCTACCCACTCCGAGATCGAGATCGGGAACAGAAGAAGAAAGAAGAACCCAACTCGGACAAGCCACGGAAGCACCACAACTACACCCCCTCCGAGTCTCCCTGGTAGACGTCTACAGAGAAGTATGCCACACCGAAAAGATCCCCCCACCCCGACCTCTAAAAAACAAGAGAGCGGGGAGAGATCGGTCCGAGTACTGTGAATATCACAAACTCTACGGTCATCCTACTAACGACTGCTACGACCTAAAAAATGTTATAGAAAAGCTAGCCAGAGAAGGAAAGCTCGACAGATACATTGCAGAGAAAGGAGAAGAGACCAGGAAAAGAAGGCGGGGAGATAACGAAGGTCGGGCCGAACAAAACCCGCGAACCCCCGAAAGGCACGTACACATGATAAATGGAGGTTTCGCAGGCGGTGGAACATCCAGATCCTCACGAAAAAGACACCTCAAAGAAGTCTATCATGTCCGAGAAGACAGTCCCCTGCCCGAATTACTTACTATCTCATTTACCCGAGAAGACGCTCAAGGGATAATACCCGGGCACGACGATCCAATGGTAATCACCATTATCCTAGCAAACGCCAACTTACATCGAACCCTGATTGACCAGGGAAGTTCAGCAGATATCCTGTTCAAAACGGCCTTCGACAAGCTTGGACTTGAAGAAAAAGAGCTAAAGGCCTATCCCACCGACCTATTTGGGCTAGGGGACACCCCGATCCATCCCTTAGGATACATCTCGCTACACACTACCTTCGGAAGGGGCGAGCAATCTAAAACATTAAGCATCGACTACATTATAGTCGACGTCATTTCAGCATACAATGCCCTCATTGGGCGACCAACCCTAAACAGATTGGCAGCAATAGTCTCGACCCCACACCTCTGTATGAAGTTCCCTACCGCAAAAGGAATCGCTACCCTAAAAGGTGACCAAAAACTAGCGCGGCGATGCTACAACGAAAGCCTGAGCCTAAAAGGGAAAGAAATCAACACAATAGAACTCGGACGAGTTCAAGCCCGAGAAGATCTTCGGCCACAACCAGAGGGAGAAACCGAAAAAGTCTAGATTGGGAACACACCTGAAAAAATAACAAACATAGTAGCAAACCTTGAGGCAGGCCTAAAAGAGGAACTCATAAACCTCTTAAAGGGGAATTCCGACCTCTTCGCCTGGAAAGCCTCCGACATGCCAGGCATAAGTCCCGACCTAATGTGCCATAAACTATCAGTATACCCGGGATCCAGACCTGTCCAACAAAGACGCCGGAAGCTCGGACCCGAACGTATACAAACGATAGAAGAACAAGTACAAGCACTGCTAGATGCAGGGTTCATTAGGGAAGTAAAATACCCCGTATGGCTCGCAAACGTGGTCCTGGTAAAAAAGCCTAACGGAAAATGGAGGATGTGCGTCGATTACACGGATCTCAACAAAGCCTGCCCCAAAGACCCATATCCACTACCAAACATCGACGCCTTAGTAGACGCAGCCTCAGGCTACAGATATCTCTCCTTCATGGACGCATACTCGGGATACAATCAAATCCCGATGTACGGACCCGACCAAGAAAAGACCTCGTTCATAACCCCAAGGGCAAACTACTGCTACGTAGTAATGCCCTTCGGGCTGAAGAACGCAGGGGCAACCTACCAGAGGTTAATGAACAAAGTGTTCTCAGAGCACATCGGACTACAGCTGGAAGTGTACGTCGACGACATGCTGGTAAAGACACAAGAAGACAGAAACTTGCTGACCGACCTCACCAGTGTCTTCGGCACCCTCAGAAAACACAACATGAGACTTAACCCGACAAAGTGCACCTTCGCCGCAGAAGCCGGAAAGTTCTTAGGCTTCATGCTGACTCAAAGGGGCATCGAAGCGAACCCGGACAAATGCCAAGCGATACTCAAAATGAAGAGTCCGACATGTGTCAAAGAAGTACAACAACTGAATGGAAGGCTAGCCGCCCTATCAAGATTCTTGGCAGGATCAGCAATAAAATCACTACCTTTCTACTCACTCCTAAAGAAAGGGAAACCCTTCTCATGGACCCCGGAGTGCGAAAAAGCCTTTCAAGAATTCAAGGAATTCCTCGGACAGCCACCAATCCTGACCCGACCTTTAAAAGGAGAAGAACTCGTACTATACCTCTCGGTTGGAAATCGAGCAGTCGCTTCAGCGTTAATACGAGAAAATGACCAAGGACAACGCCCCATATACTTTGTAAGCAAGGCACTACAAGGGGCCGAATTAAACTATCAGAAGATAGAAAAATTCGCCTACGCCCTAGTGTTCACAGCTCGGAGGCTCCATCCCTACTTTCAAGCCCACACCATCAAAGTCCGGACAAACCAACCCATGAGACACATCCTGCAAAAAACAGACCTGGCAGGACGAATACTACAATGGGCGGTGGAACTGTCCGAGTTCGACCTCCACTATGAAGCCCGAACTGCCATAAAATCTCAATATCTAGCCGACTTCATCGCAGAATACACTGAGACCCCTGGAACCCCACTCTCATGGAACCTGTATGTCGACGGGTCCTCAAATAAAACAGGAAGCGGAGCCGGGGTTATACTCGAAAGCGACCAAGGAACACGGATAGAACTATCCCTAAAATTCGAGTTCCAGGCTTCGAACAACCAAGCCGAATATGAGGCCCTACTAGCAGGTCTAAAGCTAGCCGAAGAGGTCGGAGCCCAGAAAATCACGATCTTCAGCGACTCCCAGGTCGTCACATCACAAGTAAATGGAAGCTACCAGGCCAAAGACCCAACTATGAAGAAATACCTGGACCAAACACAGGCACAGTTACGCCACTTTTCAGAAATACAGATCCAGCACATACCTCGGGAACAAAACGCCCGGGCAGACGCCCTCTCAAAGCTCGCCAGCACCAAGCCCGGAGGCAACAACAGAAGTCTCCTCCAGGAAACCTTACGATCTCCCTCCGTGCTAAGAGAGGAAGAAACACTAAATATATCCAGCCAACAGCAAGGATGGATGACCCCCATACTCAACTACCTGAAGTCGGGAACTCTCCCCGCCGAAAGAAAGGAAGCCAAAAGACTCACGAAAGACGCCCAGAATTATACGCTAATTCACGACGTATTATACAGAAGAGGATTCTCAAACCCCCTCCTTAGGTGCGTCCCAACCTCAGAAACAAAAAGCGTCCTCGAAGAAGTCCACGGAGGCATGTGTGGGAACCATCTCGGAGCCCGGGCATTATCCAAGAAAGTAGTCCGAGCCGGGTTCTATTGGCCGACCTTGCAAAGAGACGCAACGGAATTTGTGAAAATATGCCCCCCCTGCCAAAAACACGCCAATTTCCACAAGGCACCACCAGAAGATCTTATCAGCATCACCGCACCATGGCCCTTCGCAAAATGGGGACTCGACCTACTCGGCCCGTTTCCCCAAGGACCGGGGCAAGTCAAATACCTCATAGTAGGGGTCGACTACTTCACAAAGTGGATCGAAGCTGAACCCTTAGCCACCATTACGGCTCAGAAAAGCCGCAAATTCCTATACAAAAACATTGTCACAAGGTTCGGAGTCCCCTGCTCCATCACAACAGACAATGGAACACAGTTCACGGACACAAGTTTTCAGAACTTGGTGGCCGAACTAAAAATCAAACAGCAATTCACCTCAGTCGAGCACCCACAAGCCAATGGACAAGCAGAGGCTGCAAATAAAGTTATCTTGGCCGGGTTAAAACGGAGACTCCAAGAAGCCAAAGGGGCATGGGCTGAAGAGCTTCCCCAGGTGCTATGGGCATATCGGACAACTCCACACTCTACAACGGAAGAATCGCCATTCCGACTAGCCTATGGGATGGAAGCAATGATTCCTGTCGAAATAGAGGAAGGGTCACCTAGAACCATCTTTTACAAACGAAAAAGGTAACCCGCAGGCACAAAGGGAAGAACTCGACCTCCTCCCCGAGGTCCGAGAAAGAGCCCGAATCCAAGAAGAAGCCTTAAAACGGCGAACGACACTCAGATACAATCAGAAAGTAATAAAGCAAAGCTTCTCCATTCACGACCTGATTCTAATCCGAAATGACATCGGCACACAAAAGTCGGGAGAAGGAAAGCTAGCTGCAAATTGGAAAGGACCCTACAAAGTAACAGAAGTCTTAGGGACAGGCTACTACAAAGTATCCGACCTAGAAGGCAATGAGCTGCCCAGGGCCTGGCACGCCTGTAATCTAAGACGGTACTACAGCTAGAAAAATTTAACCCGAGGTGTACTCTTTTTCCCTACAAGGGTTTTTTAATGAGACACCCGGTTAAGTAAGACACCCGACCTAGTCAAGGGTAAACACTCTGTAAATATTCTTTCTTTTTTAATACTAATCAGATTTTTCTTTTTTCTTTTCTTCTTCCTCATGATGAAACGAATCCTAGAAAGTACCTCGCCAAGGCGCATTAATTTATGCTCGGCAAAACGTAAAAAATCATTTGCCAAGAGACCACACAAGGTCGGCAAAGATAAAGCGACGAGGTTCAAATTAATGTGAGAAGTTATAAAGCAACTCTGAAAAGGCTCAAAAAGCCAAATAAAAAGAGATTACAAAAATAACTTAAAAGGCCGACCAACGACAAAGTCGGACCCAACAAAAGGAGGTACTCGAAAAGCCCGAGGTCCGAGAAAAAGCCCGGATCCAAGGAAGAAGCCTTAAAATGGCGAAAAACAAAAAGCGCTAGCTAAAAAGTTGTTATCCAAAAACATCTAAAAAGCATAAAAGCGGAACGAAAGGTCAAAGCGCAAACAAGGGAAAAACAAAAAGTTTCAAAGCGCTAGCTAAAAAGTTGTTATCCAAAAACAACTAAAAAGCATAAAAGCGGAACGAAAGGTCAAAGCGCAAACAAGGGAAAAACAAAAATTTCAAAGCGCTAGCTAAAAAGTTGTTATCCAAAAACAACTAAAAAGCATAAAAGCGGAACGAAAGGTCAAAGCGCAAACAAGGGAAAAACAAAAGTTTCAAAGCGCTAGCTAAAAAGTTGTTATCCAAAAACAACTAAAAAAGCATAAAAGCGGGACAAAAAGTCAAAACAAAACACCGCATAATAAGCTAAAAAAGTTACTACAAAGTAGCTAAAAGCGGAAAGGCGTCCAAAGCGTTCACAGAAACCATCCAAAAAAAAAAAAAAAAAGCCCACAGGCCGGGCAAAGAACCAAAAATAAAAGATTACAGAGGATCAAGGTCCTTTCCGGACTCCACATCAACAGAAGGCTGAAACATAGAAATCGGGACTGCATCGACGGCACCGTCATCCCGGTTTAAAACCTCCACACCAGATCCATCCCCGGCCAAAGGTGAAGTCGGGTTCGCAACCGGAACATTGGGGTCGGACACCGGAACCTCATCCTCGTTGGGAGCAGGAACAATCTTTCCCTCCACAACAATGTTATCCGTACTAAATAAGCTCAGATCCAGGTCAGGAGCAAGAACCCGGACCTGATCCTTCAAATTTCCAAACATAGCATCCATACCCTTGGCCACATGACCCTCTAGCTCGTAAAAATCATCCCGAGCAGATTGCAACCTCTCCTTTGTCTCCACAAGCTCGGCATATATCCGAGTATAATTCTCCGTCGCCGCTTTCGCCATCTCCTCAGATGCTTTCGCTGCCGCCACAGCCGCGGTAGCCTTAGCTTTCTCCCTCTCCAAAGACGCCTCCAGCTCAGTAATCCTAGCAGTCTTCAGTTCACTAATCCTCTCGAACTCAGACTGAGCCTTCTCAAGTCGGGAGCTGGTCGCACCAAGGGGGGATTTCCTGAACTCCCGAGCAATAGCGGCATGAAGACTAGCCATCCGGACACAACTCCGCGCCATATACTGAAAATGATGCTCCATAGACACATCATCAGTAGAAATAAAAGTCTGAGGGAGAATATGCTGTTCAATCCAACCAAGAGCATCAAAATCCTTGTCATTAAAACTCGCAAGCTCTTGAGAGGTCTTCTGTTTCTTGGGAGGAGGACCCGAGGACGAAGGCGGGGAAGAGCGGCCGGGTCCAGAGGTCGGAGGATCTTGATTTATAGCTCGGAACTGGGGAGTCGGAATAGTCTTCGACCGAGTCATAACACCCATAGTAGTCTTCTGCGGAGAAGATCGGACAGAAACCTCCCCAGCCTCGATATTTCGAGCAGCCACAGACTTCTTCGTCCGACGAAGGAACTTCATGGAATCCGCCTGAGAAGACATCTCTGCAGAAATAAAAGAAAAAGGATTACCACATCAGAAACTCCACCAAAACAAGCAAAACCAAAATACTAAAAAAAGGTAAATCTCGGAGAGGTCGGGAACTACCTAACTCGGAACGGAGAAGGCTTGGATCTCCCAACATTTTCTTCGTGTCCAAGTGAGGTGCTGGTGGACGAAATTGTGATCCTTTTTTCTTGTAATTGGATTTTAGAAATTGGCACTAGTGAACACAACTCCGTTCAACTAACCAGCAAGTGTACTGGGTCGTCCAAGTAATACCTTACGTGAGTAAGGGTCGAATCCACAGAGATTATTGGCTTGAAGCAATCAATGTTTATTTTATTTGTCTTAGTTAGGATAAGAAAGAAAATTGTTTGTATTACTTGAATAATAGAGTTACTTGTTTATAAAGGATTGTGGAATATGTTGGAGTTTTGGAGATGCTTTGTCCTCTGACTTCAACTCTTCCTTGAAATCCTCTTCTCACACGCAGGTTCCTTCCATGGCAAGCTCTATGTAGGGTGTCACCGTTGTCAATGGCTACTTCCCATCCTCGCAGTGAAAACTATGCTCACGCACTCTGTCACAGTGCGGCTAATCACCGGTTGGTTCCCGCTCCTACTGGAATAGAATCACTCTTTTGCGTCTGTCACTAACGCCCAGCAGGTTAAAGTTTGAAGCACGTCACAGTCATTCAATCCCGGAATCCTACTCGGAATACCACAGACAAGGTTTAGACTTTCCGGATTCTCATGAATGCCGCCATCAATCCGGCTTATACCACGAAGATTCTGTTGGGGAATCTAAGAGATATTCATTCAATCTGATGTAGAACGGAGGTGGTTGTCAGGCACACGTTCATGGGTTGAGGAAGGTGATGAGTGTCACGGATCATCACCTTCTCCACAGTTAAGCGCGAATAAACATCTTAGATAAGAACAAGCGTGTTTGAATGGAAAACAAAGGAATTGTATTAAATCATCGAGACGCTGCAGAGCTCCTCACCCCCAACAATGGAGTTTAGAGACTCATGCCGTCACAAAGTATGTAATTCAGATCTGAAAGTGTCATGAGGTACAAGATAAGTCTGTAAAAGTTGTTTAAATAGTAAACTAGTAACCTAGGTTTACAGAAATTGAATAAACTAAGATAATTGGTGCAGAAATCCACTTCTGGGGCCCACTTGGTGTGTGCTGGGGCTGAGACTACTGCTTTCCACGTGTGGAGGCCTTTCTTGGCGTCAAACTCCAGGTTTTGACGTGTTTTGGGCGTTCAACTCCGGATCATGACGTTTTTCTGGCGTTTAACTCCAGACAGCAGCGTGTACTTGGCGTTCAACGCCAAGTTACGTCGTCTATCCTTGCGCAAAGTATGGACTATTATATATTGCTGGAAAGCCCTGGATGTCTACTTTCCAACGCCGTTGAGAGCGCGCCAATTGGACTCCTATAGCTCCAGAAAATCCATTTCGAGTGCAGGGAGGTCAGGATCCAACAGCATCAGCAGTCCTTTTTCAGCCTAAGTCAGATTTTTGCTCAGCTCCCTCAATTTCAGCCAGAAAATACCTGAAATCACAGAAAAACACACAAACTCATAGTAAAGTCCAGAAATATGATTTTTGCCTAAAAACTAATATTATTTTACTAAAAACTAACTGAAACATGCTAAAATCTACATGAAATTACCCCCAAAAAGCGTACAAAATATCCGCTCATCAGGTGCCCGACCCCATAAACTGCTCACCACACCCACAAAAGCCTGCTCCACCTCATCTAGACTCTCAAAGGTATAATTAGCAGACACTACATTCTCCTGCCAACAAAGAGGAAAAGAAGGCTCCCCACTCTCATCTAGAAAGAAAGGTCGGACGTCTCCAGTAGCCCGAACCTTGAAATAAAAGTTCTTAAAATCATGAAAGGACTCATCATACAGGGTACAAAACTTCCTTCCCTGGTTAGCCCTAAAAGAAACCCAAGATACCTTCCCTCCACCCGACCCCGGCTTCGTCAACACAAACAAGTAGGAAAAAAGAGAAATAGAGGGAGCGACGCCCAAAAACTGACACAAAAGTTGAAACAGCTTCAAAAACGCCCAAGAATTTGGATGGAGCTGCGTAGGGGCAAGGTTGCAAGACCATAACACCTCGGACTCCAGGTCGGTGAAAGGAAGTCGGACACTCAGCTTAGAGAAAAAACAATCATAAGCATAGAAAAAGAGCTTCTCGGAACTATCTAAGGGCGGGAAGCACACTCTCTCCTCGGAATCCGGGGCTACTAGTTCATAATCCCTCTCAGACTCTCTATTTTCACATATGCTACAGTGCCTACGGAACTTAGCCAAATACTCAGAATCTACCACAGAAGGGACTCTTAGAGGAAGAGGGTCTACCCAACCAAGACCACTTGGAGTCTTGGTCGACACCGCTTGAAGAACCTTTCGAGACATAAAATTCTTACCTACAAGGAAGAATACAATAGCAAGCAAAAATCACATAAAGCAGACAGCGAAAACCGACTCAGCAAAACAAGAAACAGAAACCCAAACGAAGAAAATGCAGCAACCCGGAACAGAATACCAGAGAACAAAAAAGAGCCCCCCCCATATACAAACAACAACGCAATGGCGGCGCCTCTTTTCGGGGCAACCCAGGCATAAAGAAAAAGAAACAAACAAGAACCACACAAAGAACAAAAGCATATGTGCACGAGAAAAGAAAAGCATGGGAACAAACCTGGAGAAAAGAAACGAAGACGACAAAGCTCCAAAGCAAGGAGAACGAAACACAGACGAAACCCCAGAAAGGCACACGGCAAGATTCGGGGAAGAAGAGCAAAAAGAAAGAAGAAGCAGCGCTCGAAAAAAGGATAAAACGCAGAAAAGGAGGAAAGGGGCAAATAAATAATGCCTTCACAAAGCCCGAACGGAAATCGAGGAGAAACGGTAAAATGCAATAAATGCAGGAACGACCATTTTTGAATTTTGAAAAACTACTATGCCCGAGCTCGACCTCCCAAAAAGGACGAACTCGGGCAGGGGCACTGTTCATACCCTGACCAGGCTCCTCCAAACTCGGCAAATTCATAAGAGGTCCGACCTCGTCCTAAGGTTCACACCTGAAAAGGTCGGACCTCGGACATTAAAGTAATGAAGGCCCATCAAAAGGAACGCAGCCCAAAACCTAAAGGCCGAAATAGGCCTAGAAGAGGCGGTTCCACAAAGATAGAGATAAAACTCCCAAAAGATAAGATAAGATAAGAATATCTTATCCAGGGAAGATCACGGCCAACTACTATAAATACACTGGAGCACCCAGGTATGGCATTCATTCTATATTCTACATATATCTGCTTGAACCCATGCTAACTTAAGCATCGGAGTGTCATTGCAGGTACAACCACCAACCACTCTACATATCAAGCTCGGGTCCCTGACCCCCACCTCGGGCCTCTCTAGACGACCGAGCTACACGTTTCAGGTAACCCTCGGAACAGTTGCCATCCACCAATGTCTTTCCACTCCTTAATTGCACAGCTTTGCATTCTTCTTTTGGATTAGGAATGGTATCACTTGGTAGTGAGCTTGAAGGTCTCTCAATAGAAATCTGCTTGGAGATTTGTCCAATCTGCCTTTCTAGGCTCTTCATGGAAGCTTCTTGGTTCTTTGTTGTCAATTGTTGGTTCTTCATCATCTTCTCCATGAGCATCTCCAGATTAGTAATCCTTTGAGAGTCTTATGAGATTGGTTGGTTTTAGGGTGTTGATGGATGATGGTGGGTGTTTTGGTTAGTTGGTTGGTTATTGGGTGGATAATGGTTAGAGTTGGGGTAATTATTTTGGGGTTTTCTGTAAAAGTTTTGGTTAGTTGGCTGCTGGTTGTGATTTTGGTTGTTTCATGGAGTGTTTTGAGCTGAGTTTCTTTGCCATGATTGTTGGTTTTGGTTGTGGTTGTCTCCCTACCTAATGTTTGGGTGGTTCTTCCAAGATGGATTGTAGGTGTCACCATACACTTCATTTGATCCAGAATTTTGGTTGTTCATATAATGTACTTGCTCTTGTTGCTGTTCTTCTTGATTATCTTCATTCTGCCCCCAAGGAGTTGATGGTTGGCTTGTGGCACTCACTGATGCAACCTGAAGGCTATCAATTCTCTTGGCCATTTGCTCAAATTATTGCTGAATCTGCTGCTACATCACTTTGTGTTGAGCCAAAATTGTATCCACTCCTTCCAATTCTAACACTCCATTCCTCTGTGATGGTTGGCGTTGCCTTTGGTGAGCAAAGAAGTATTGGTTGTTGGCCACCATATTAATGAAGTTTTGAGCTTCCTCTGCAGTTTTCATCAATTGCAATGATCCTCCAGCTGAGTGATCAAGTACCTCTTGAGCCTTCAGAGTAAGTCCTTCATAGAAGTTCTGCAGCTTGTCCCACTCAGTGAACATCTCTGGTGGACATTTCCTCAGCAGAGCCTTATATCTTTCCCATGCCTCATATAAATTTTCAGCATCCATTTGAGTGAATGTCTGCACCTCAGTCTTCATCTTATGATCCTTTGAGGGGGATAAAATTTGGCAAGAAACTTGCTCACTAAATCATCCCAAGTGTTGATGCTCTCCTTTGGAAATATTTCTAGCCATTGAGTGGCTTTGTCCCTGAGAGAGAATGGGAACAACAGCAGCTTGTATATGTCAGGGTGCACTCCATTGCTCTTAACTGTGTCACAGATCCTCAAGAAAGTGGATAGATGTTGGTTCAGGTCCTCCAATGGTCCTCCTCCAAAAGAGCAGTTGTTTTGGACCAATGTGATGAGTTGTGGCTTTAGTTCAAAGTTGTTTGCATTGACATTCGGAGTAAGAATGCTACTCCCACAGTGTCTAGAATTTGCAAATGTGTAGGAAGCCAGTACTCTTCTTTGTTGTGGGTTATTGTTGGCCCCTCCTTCTGGTTGATTGAGATTTGATGGTTCTCCTTCCATCTCTTGGAATTCCTCCTCAGATTCTTCCTCTCCAACAATGTTCTTCCCTCTTTCAGCTCTTCTTAATCTTCGAAGAGTTCTTTGGTCAATTTCAGAGAGAATAGGAGAAGATCTTCCTGTACCTGACATACAAACACACAACAAGAAACACACAGATCCAGAAAACCAGTGAAACTTCAATCTATTGCTAGAATGAAGTTTTAGTTAGTTTAAGCAAAAATTCAAACAGTTAGTGTGTTAGTCAAAAATTAAAGAAGCAAAAAAGAAAAAGTGCTTGATCTAGACCTCCACTTCACATAATCATTGTCAATCTATTTCAATCCCCGGCAACGGCGCCAAAAACTTGATGTGTGGAAAACAATCCAACACAAAACTCACCGGCAAGTGTACCGGGTCGCATCAAGTAATAAAACTCACGGGAGTGAGGTCGATCCCACAGGGATTGAAGGATTGAGCAATTTTAGTTCAGTGGTTGATTTAGTCAAGAGAATCAAGTATTGGTTGAGGAATTTTGTATCCAACAGTAAGTAAATAGCAGAAAATGTAAAGGGAGAGGGATGAATTGCAGAAATTAAAGAGAATTGAAAGTAAAGGTGCTGAATCTTAAAGAACAAGAAATTAAATGACTGAAACTTAAAGTGCAAGAAATGTAAATTACAGTAACTTAAAATGCAGGAAATATAAATTGCTTGAATGGAAAAGGGATTTGAGGACTGGGATTTCAGAATTTAAGCAAAGGAAATTAAATTGCAGCAGTTAACAAAGCAAGAGAAGAATTGAAATTATCTAGATCTCAAACAGAAATGGAAATTTGATTTCAGCAGTGGTTCAACAGAAGAACCAAAAGGAAAATTGGATCTCAAGACTCCAGAGACTAGATAGCAGAGTCTATATCTCAATTCCCTTCCCAGATCCAAGTTCACAAAGCAATTAAAGAGAAATTAAAGGTTGCAGCAGTAGAGGAAGTGGAATTGAACTCAATTATGCAGAAGGAAAATTAAAGAGATCTTGAATGGAGATTGAGACAGAAATTCCTCAATTCTTCACACTCAAGACTCAAACAAGAAAAGTAAAAAGTGCTCAAGCAAGAACAAGGAAGAAGAGAGATCAATTCTCCTTCCCAATTCTCTCAGATCTCAGTTCAAAGCTCTCAATGAAGTCTCAAAATGTAAAAATTCAAAAATCAAAAGAAAGGTCCTAATTACATCAAACTATCTCCTATTTAATCCAATTTTTAGCCCATGAGAAAGTAGCTTCCAGGAGGCTGCCCTGCCCTTGTGGAGGGCAGAGCAGGAAATTGTGTGATAAAGCCTCATTGCGTGCTCGTGCTGCGTGTGTAGCATCAGGATGCTGCCCTGCCCATGTGGAGGGTAGGGCAGTGTTGACATGGTGCGCCTTGCCTTGCTGCCCGTGCGTCCATGTTGCGCGCCAAGTGCTCATGCCCGTGCCAATTTGTGCGCTGGCCATGCACCAAGAAATGCTGCCCTGCCCTTGTGGATGGCAGGGCAATGTTGCCAATTGGTGAAGTCCCAAGTTCGAAACTTGGTGGAGGCACACGCTGCTCCTTTTTCCTTGGTTTTCTTGGCACCAAAGTAACGCCTAGTTCCTTGCTTCCTCATGGTGCTGTGTTCGATTCTTGGAGATTGAAAACAAGCCAAGTTTTGCTTGTTTTCCTTGTATTTGAGCGCTACTCCTTTCCTCCTTGTTCTTGGGTTCGAAACCCATAGGAAAGACTAGGAAGCAATTTCCTTTGAATTATTTTTCATGAAAGCCCGATATTGCTCTTGAGGAGGGCAGGGCAGAGTTTTTGCTTCCTTTGGTCCTTGGCATAGCTCCGCCCTTATTGTGGGCAGGGCAGTGATGCTTTTAAGGCTTGGATCATTATGCTGCTCTCCTGGAGGGCAATGTGCTCTTGTGGAGGGCAATGTTTGCTTCCTCCTTCTATGTTGCACCACACTTCTCATCTCTTGGCCACACTTCTTAAGCTACGTTTTTCTTCTTTTCTTCCTTTCTTCACCTACAAGAAATCAAAACAACCAATCAAAGTATCTCTAAACTCATAAGGTTTATAATTCATTAAAAATCAATAAATTTTAGCTCAAACCTCATGATTTAGCATCAATTTAATGGTGGTTGTTTGATTTAAAGAAGTTATGCATTTTCATTCTAAATTACTTACTTAGGATGCAAGAAAGTGCATAAAGACTAATGAAACAAGTGAATTTAGCTTGAAAAATGGGTATATGATGACTTGTCATCACCCGGGGTGTCAGTGTACTATGCGATAAAGTCGGCTAGGTACTGGGACTTGATAGCTGTCCGAGCTTCATATTTGAGGTCGAATTCGGAGAACACGACTGCCCATTGTAAGATTCTTCTAGCTATGTCAATTTTCTGTAAAAATACCTTTTACTGGTTGGTTAGTCCGTACTCTGACGGTGTGAGCTTGAAAGTATGGTCGAAGTCGTCGGTAGGTAAGTATAAGGGCATAGGCAAACTTTTCTATCTTTTGATAGTCCAATTTAGCTCCTTGCAAGGTCTTATTGATGAAGTAGAGAGGTTTTTGTCCGTTTTCGTCTTCTCTCACTAGTGCTGAGGCTATCGCCCGACTTCCTACAGTGAGGTATAGGATTAATTCCTCGCCTTCCCTAGGTCGGGTTAAGATGGGTGGTTGTCCCAGAAACATGTTGAAGTCTTGGAAAGCTTGTTCACATTCTGGGGTCCATTCAAATCTTCTTTCTTTCCTTAGTGTTATGTAGAAAGGGAGAGATCTCAAGGCTGATCCAGCTAGGAACCTAGACAGAGCCGTTACTCTTCCATTGAGCAGCTGGACCTCTTTGACACAGGTCAGACTTTTCATGCAAAGCATGGCCTGGCATTTATCTGAGTTTGCTTCGATTCCTCTTTGGGTGAGCATGAAGCCCAAGAATTTGCCAACTTCTACTACGAAAGTGCATTTTGCGGGGTTAAATCTCATCCAATGCTTTCTTATGGTGTCAAACACTTTAGTGAGGTTGGATAGCAACGTTTCCTCTCTTTGGGTCTTTACCAGCATGTCATCTACATAAACCTCCATCAGCTTCCCAATGTGATTGGCGAAAACTTTATTCATCAATCTCTGGTGTGTAGCTCCTCCGTTCTGACTATGTAGCAGTAGTTTGCTTTTGGGATTAAGAATGAGGTTTTCTCCTGGTCAGGTTGATACATTGGAATTTGATTGTATCCCGTGTAAGCATCCATGAAGGAGAGGTACTGATACCCTGATGAAGCGTCGACTAGTGTGTCTATGTTCGGGACTAGGTAGGGATCTTTTGGGCAGGCCTTGTTGAGGTCGGTGTAATCAGTGCACATCCGCCACTTTCCATTTGACTTCTTGACCAATACTACATTGGCTAGCCATAATGGGTACTTTACCTCCCTTATGAACCCTACCTCTAATAAGGCTCTTACCTGCTCCTCTACGGCTTGTGACCTCTCCTGGCCGAGCTTCCTCCGCTTCTGTTGCACTGGCCGAGACCTAGGATATACGACTAACTTATGGCATATTAATCCGGGATCAATATCGGGCATGTCAGCGGCCTTCTATGCCAAGAGGTCAGAATTATCCCTTAGGAGCTTTGTTAGCAGCTCCTTTTGGTCTCCTCGTAGATTTGCCCCTATATTTGTCATTTTGTCTCGAGTGTCTCTGATTTGAACTTCTTCGGTCTGACTTACTGGTTGATGGCGGAGTTCTTCACGAGCTTGGATTCCCCCGAGTTCTATAGTATTGGTTTCTTTTCCTCTGGGGTCGCCTTTAAGGTTCAAACTTTTGTTGTAACAGCGTTGCGCGAGTTTTTGGTCCCTGATGAGCGGATAATTTGTATACTTTTTGGCATTGTTTTTAGTATGTTTTTGATATCTTTTAGTTAGATTTTAGTATATTTTTATTAGTTTTTATTTAAAATTCACTTTTCTGGACTTTACTATGAGTTTGTGTGTTTTTCTGTGATTTCAGGTATTTTCTGGCTGAAATTGAGGGACTTGAGCAAAAATCTGATTCAGAGACCAAAAAGGACTGCAGATGCTGTTGGATTCTGACCTCCCTGCACTCGAAGTGGATTTTCTGGAGCTACAGAAGCCCAATTGGCGCGCTCTCAACGGCGTTGGAAAGTAGACATCCAGGGCTTTCCAGCAATATATAATAGTCCATACTTTATCCAAGATTTGATGGCCCAAACCCGCGAAGCAATCCGGCCTCAGAAATTCCAGCGTTAAACGCCGGAACAGGAATAAAAGTTGGAGTTAAACGCCCAAACTGGCATGGGAGCTGGCGTTTAACTCCAGAAAGGGTCTCTACACGAATTTCCTTGATTGATCAGCCCAAGCACACACCAAGTGGGCCCGGAAGTGGATTTTTATGTCATTTACTCATCTATGTAATAGTTTTCTATAAGTAGGACCTTCTACTATTGTATTCAAGAGAGTCGGAGAGTCGAAGAGACGACATCTGAGTAGCTATCTTTGTTTTATGCTATCTTAGACCTTTGGGAGGCTGGCCATTCGGCCATGCCTAACCTTTGTTCTTATGTATTTTCAACGGTGGAGTTTCTACACACCATAGATTAAGGGTGTGGAGCTCTGCTGTACCTCGAGTATTAATGCAATTACTATTGTTCTTCCATTCAACTCCGCTTGTTCTTTATCTAAGATATCACTTGTTCTTCAACCTATGAACAAGATGACTGACAACCATTCTTGTTCTACAAGCATTCAAGGCTTTAGTGAATATCTCTTGGATTTCTGATTGCATGATGCATGGTTGATCGCCTGACAACCGAGTGCTCGTCTGACAAACGAGCCAGCCATTCCATGAGATCAGAGTCTTCGTGGTATAGGCAAGAACTGATGGCGGCATTCAAGAGAATCCGGAAGGTCTAACCTTGTCTGTGGTGTTCTGAGTAGGATTCAATGACTGAATGACTGTGACGTGCTTCAAACCTGTAACCTACTGGGCGTTAGTGACAGACGCAAAAGAGTGATTCTATTCCGGTAGGGGAGGGAACCAAACCGGTGATTGGCGGCACTGTGACAGAGTGCTCTGCATTAGCTTTCACTGCGCGGATGGGAGGTAGCTGCTGACAACAGTGAGACCCTACACAAGTTTGCCATGGAAAGGAGTAAGAAGGATTGGATGAAGACTGTAGGAAAGCAGAGAGACGGAAGGGAAGGCATCTTCATACACTTGTCTGAAGCTCATACACCAATGATATACATAAGTATCTCTATCTTTACCTTTTCTGTTATTTTCGTTTATCATCATCATATACATTTGAGTCTGCCTGACTAAGATTTACAAGATGACCATAGCTTGCTTCAATACTAACAATCTCCGTGGGATCGACCCTTACTCACGTAAGGTTTTATTACTTGGACGACCCAGTACACTTGCTGGTTAGTTGTGCGAAGTTGTGTAATGCCATGGTATTAGGCGCACCAAGTTCTTGGAGCCATTACCGGGGATTATTTGAGTTGTGAAAAAGTATTGTTCACAATTTCGCGCACCAAGTTTTTGGCGCCGTTGCCGGGGATTGTTCATGTTTTGAGCAAGCTTGTGGTAACATCAGATGCCAAGATCCGGCAACAACATCAAGTTCTTGGTGTTATTGCCCGGGATTGTTTAGGCTGGACAACTGACGGTTCATCTTGTTGCTTAGATTAGGTATTTTTTTTTCGAAATTCTTGAAGGTGAATTCTAGAGTTTCATGATGATTTGTTGAAATCTGGCTGGCTGAGAAGCCATGTCTAATCTGATTGGACCGAGGTTTCAACTTATCACCACAAGAGCTTGTTGATTTCGTATCAATCTTGCTCTTGGAGCAGTGATTTGCTAAGATTTGGCTGACCTTTGGTCATGTCTAGTGTTTTGGACCGAAGCTTTCCTTGGAAGCTTGGCTGGCTGTGAAGCCATGTCTAATTCCTGGACCGGAGTCTTAGACTAGCATTGCACTGATTCCTGGAATTCTCATTAAGAATTTTGATGCCTTTTTCCACTTAATTTTCGAAAAACACAAAAAAATTTATAAAACCATAAAAAGACCAAAAAGATTTTATGTTTCTTGTTTGAGTCTAGAGTCTCATCTTAAGTTTAGTGTCAAATGCATGTTTTTGTTATAATTTTCGAATTCATGCATATATTTCTTGTTTTGATCTTTGAATTCTATTGACTTGAAGTATTTTGTGTGTCTCATATGCATTCTCATATTGTTAGTGTCAGTAGTGCACAAACTGCTAAGTTTGGTGTCTTGCATGCATTGTTATTTGATTCTTGTTGCATTTTGATTAATAGAAAAATCCAAAAAATATTTTTAATTTGAGTCTTTTCAAGTCAATGATACAAGGAATTGAAGATTCAGAACCAACTGCAGAGGAATTATACAGAAAAAGCTGAGCATTCAAAAATGCCCAGTGAAGAAGGCAGACTGGCGTTTAAACGCCAGCCAGGGCACCGGGTTGGGCGTTTAACGCCCAAAAGGGGTGCATTTTGGGTGTTAAACGCCAGAATGTATACCATTCTGGGCGTTTAACGCCAGGATGGTGCCAGGGGGAAGATTTTGTTTTCAAAATCAATTTTTCTTAGTTTTTCAAATCAAATCTTTTTCAAATCAAATCTTTTCAATCAAATGTTTTCAAATTCAATTTCTTTCCTTTTAAAAAGATACTTACCAACAATTAATGATTTGATTGAACATCACAAGATTGTTGCCTTTTCTGTTGAGAGAGGTTTAAATGTTTCAATCATATCTTTTCTTGTTAGGCAAGTCATCAATTTTCAAAATCATATCTTTTCAAATTGTTTTCAAATCATATCTTTTAAAAATGTTTTCAAATCATATCTTCTCAATCACATCTTTTAAACCCATAACTTTTTAATTAAATCTTTTTAACCACATCTTTTTCAAAATAGTTCTCAATCAAATCTTTTTAATTTCTAATTTCAAAATCTTTTTCAAAAATCACTTTATCTCTTTTCCACTTTGATTTTCGAAAATCAATTAACATTTTTCAAAATGTTTTCAAATTTTTTTAATTGAATTTTCGAAAATTCTCTTCCCTCCTTCCCACATCCTTCTATTTATGGAGTACTACTCCTTCTAAATGCACAATTCGAATTTTATCTATTAAAATTCGAATTCTCCTTCTCCTTCTTCTTACTATTTCTCTTTTCCTCTGACATTTCAAGGAATCTCTATACTGTGACATAGAGGATTCCACATTCTCTTCTTCTTTTTCTATTTCTTATGAGCAGAAGCAGAGACAAAGGCATTCTTGTTGAAGCTGATCCTGAACCTGAAAGGACCTTGAAGAGAAAGCTAAGAGAAGCCAAAGCACAACTCTCTTTAGAGGGCTTGACCGAATTCTTCAAGGGAGAAGACATGGCAGCCGAAAACAACAACAATGCCAACAATGCAAGGAAGGTGCTTGGTGACTTTACTGCACCTACTCCTGATTTCTATGGGAGAAGCATCTCAATCCCTGCCATTGGAGCAAACAACTTTGAGCTTAAGCCTCAATTAGTTTCTCTAATGCAACAGAATTGCAAGTTTCATGGACTTCCAATGGAAGATCCTCATCAGTTTTTAGCTGAGTTCTTGCAAATCTGTGACACAGTCAAGACTAATGGGGTTAACCCTGAGGTCTATAGACTGATGCTATTCCCTTTTGCTGTGAGAGACAGAGCTAGAATATGGTTGGACTCTCAACCTAAAGAAAGCCTGGACTCTTGGGAAAAGCTAGTCAATGCCTTCTTGGCAAAGTTCTTTCCTCCACAAAGATGGAGTAAGCTTAGATTGGAAGTCCAAACCTTCAGACAGAAGGATGGAGAATCCCTCTATGAAGCTTGGGAAAGATACAAACAATTAATCAGAAGATGTCCATCTGACATGCTTTCTGAATGGAGCATCATAGGTATTTTCTATGATGGTCTCTCTGAACTATCCAAGATGTCTTTGGATAGCTCTGCAGGAGGATCTCTTCATTTGAAGAAGACGCCTGCAGAAGCTCAAGAACTGATTGAAATGGTTGCAAATAACCAATTCATGTACACTTCTGAGAGGAATCCTGTGAACAATGGGACTGGTCAGAAGAAAGGAGTTCTTGAGATTGATGCTCTGAATGCCATATTGGCTCAGAACAAAATATTGACTCAACAAGTCAATTTGATTTCTCAAAGTCTGTCTGGAATGCAAAATGCACCAAACAGTACTAAGGATGCTTCATCTGAGGAAGAAGCCTATGATCCTGAGAACCCTTCCATGGAAGAGGTGAATTACCTAGGAGAACCCTATGGTAATACCTATAATTCTTCATGGAGAAATCACCCAAACCTCTCATGGAAGAATCAAGAGAGACCTCAACAAGGTTTCAATAATAATGGTGGAAGAAACAGGCTTAGCAATGGCAAGCCTTTTCCATCATCTTCTCAGCAACAGACAGAGAGTTCTAAGCAGAATAATTCTGACTTAGCAACCATGGTCTCTGATCTAATAAAGACCACTCAAAGTTTCATGAATGAAACAAGATCCTCCATTAGAAACTTGGAAGGACAAGTGGGTCAGCTGAGCAAGAAAATTACTGAACTTCCTCCAAGCACTCTCCCAAGTAACACTGAAGAAAATCCAAAAGGAGAGTGCAAAGCCATCAATATGGCCGAATTCTGGGAGGAAGAAGAGGCAGTGAACGCCACTAAGGAAGACCTCAATGGGCGTGCACTGGCCTCCAGTGAGTTCCCCAATGAGGAACCTTGGGAATCTGAGGCTCAAACTGAGACCATAGAGATTCCCTTGGACTTACTACTGCCTTTCATGAGCTCTGATGAGTATTCTTCCTCTGAAGAGGATGAGTATGTCACTGAAGAGCAAGTTGCTAAATACCTTGGAGCAATCATGGAGCTAAATGACAAGTTATTTGGAAATGAGACTTGGGAAGATGAACCTCCCTTGCTCACCAAAGAACTGGATAACTTGTCTAGGTAGAAACTGCCTCAAAAGAGGCAGGATCCTGGGAAGTTTTCTATACCTTGTACCATAGGCACCATGACCTTCAAGAAGGCCTTGTGTGACTTAGGGTCAAGTGTGAACCTCATGCCCCTCTCTGTAATGGAGAAATTAGGGATCTTTGAGGTGCAAGCTGCAAAAATCTCACTAGAGATGGCAGACAACTCAAGAAAACAAGCCTATGGACTTGTAGAGGATGTTCTGGTTAAGGTTGAAGACCATTACATCCCTACTGATTTCATAGTCCTAGAGACTGGGAAGTGCATGGATGAATCCATCATCCTTGGCAGACCATTCCTAGCCACAGCAAAGGCTGTGATTGATGTTGATGGAGGAGAGTTGATCATTCAAGTGAATGAAGAATCCATGGTGTTTAAGGCCCAAGGATATCCCTCTATCATCATGGAGAAGAAGCATGAAGAGCTTCTCTCAAAACAGAGCCAAGCAGAGCCCCCACAGTCAAACTCTAAGTTTGGTGTTGGGAGGCCACAACCAAACTCTAAGTTTGGTGTTGAACCCCCACATTCAAACTCTAAGTTTGGTGTTGGGAAGGTCCAACACGGTTCTGAGCATTTCTGAGGCTCCATGAGAGACCTCTGTCAAGCTAGTGACAGTAAAGAAGCGCTTGTTGGGAGGCAACCCAATGATTTATAATTAATTATTTTCTTTTGTTATTTTATCTTTTTTGTAGGTTGATGATCATAAGAAGTCATAAAAATAATGAAAAAAGCAAAAACAGAATGAAAAACAGGAAGAAAAACAGCACACCCTGGAGGAAGATGCTGCTGGCGTTCAAACGCCAGTCAGCCTAGCAGATGGGCGTTTAACGCCCAGTCTGGCACCTTTCTGGGCGTTTAACGCCAGAAAGGGGCACCAAACTGGCGTTAAACGCCAGTAAAGGTATAAAACCTGGCGTTAAACGCCAGGAATGGGCACCAGCCCGGCGTTTAACGCCAGAATTGGCCCAAAACGTGGATTTTGGTGCCAATTGGTGCAGGGATGCCTTTTCCTTGACACTACAGGATCTGTGGACCCCACAGGACCCTACTACAGGATCTGTGGACCCCACAGGACCCTACAATCACTCTCTCTTCTTCCCCCATTCACCAATCACCTCAACACCTCTTCCCCAAAAACCCCTCACCTATCAAATCCCATCTTTCTCTTCACCACTCACATCCATCCTTCATAAAACCCCACCAACCTCACACTTCAAACTCAAACCACTTTCCCTCCCAAACCCACCCTCAAATGACCGAACTTTCATCCCCCTCTCTCCTATATAAACCCCTCTTTACACCCTTCATTTCCACACAACCTAAACACCACTTCTTCCCCCTTTGGCCGAATACACCTCCATCTCCCTCTTCCTCATTTCTTCTTCTTCTACTCCCTTCTTTCTTCTTTTGCTCGAGGACGAGCAAACATTTTAAGTTTGGTGTGGTAAAAGCGTTGCTTTTTCGTTTTTCCATAACCATTATGGCACCAAAGGCCGGAGAAACCTCTAAAAAGAGGAAAGGGAAGGCAAAGGCTTCCACCTCCGAGTCATGGGAGATGGATAGATTCCTCTCAAAGGTGCATCAAGACCACTTCTATGAAGTTGTGGCCTTGAAGAAGGTGATCCCCGAAGTCCCTTTTTCACTCAAAAAGGGTGAATATCCGGAGATCCGCCATGAGATCCGAAGAAGAGGTTGGGAAGTACTTACCAACCCCATTCAACAAGTCGGAATCTTGATGGTTCAAGAGTTCTATGCCAATGCATGGATCACCAAGAACCATGACCAAAGTGTGAACCCGAATCCAAAGAATTATCTTACTATGGTTCGGGGGAAATACTTGGATTTCAGTCCGGAGAGTGTGAGGATGGCGTTCAACTTGCCCATGATGCAAGGAGATGAGCATCCTTACACTAGAAGGGTCAACTTTGATCAAAGGTTGGACCAAGTCCTCACAGTCATATGTGAAGAGGGCGCACAATGGAGGCAAGACTCAAGAGGAAAGCCGGTTCAATTAAGAAGGCATGACCTCAAGCCCGTAGCTAGAAGATGGTTAGAGTTCATACAACGCTCAATCATTCCCACTAGCAACCGGTCCGAAGTGACCATAGACCGGGCCATCATGATCCATAGTATCATGATTAGAGAAGAAATAGAAGTTCATGAGGTTATAGCTCAAGAACTCTATAAAGTGGCGGACAAGACCTCCACTTTGGCAAGATTAGCCTTTCCTCACCTCATTTGTCACCTCTGTTATTCAGTTGGAGTTGACATAGAGGGAGACACCCCCATTGATGAGGACAAGCCCATCACTAAACAAAGGATGGAGTACACAAGGGAGCCCTCTCATCATGAGATCCCTGAGACACCTCAAGGGATGCATTCTCCTCCATACAACTATTGGGAGCAACTGAACACCTCCCTAGGAGAATTGAGTTCCAACATGGGACAACTAAGGGTGGAGCACCAAGAACACTCCATCATCCTTCATGAGATTAGAGAAGATCAAAGAATCATGAGGGAGGAACAACAAAGACAAGGAAGAGACATTGAGGAGCTCAAGCACTCCATAGGACCTTCAAAAGCAAGGAAGAGCCGCCATCACTAAGGTGGACCCATTCCTTGATTTCCTTGTTCTTTATCTCTCTGTTTTTCGAATTCTATGCTTTATGTTATCCATGTTTGTGTCTTATGATCATTAGTGTCTTAGTGTCTATGCCTTAAAGTTATGAATGTCCTATGAATCCATCACCTTTCTTGAATAAAAATGTGCTTAATTGAAAAAGGAAGAATTGCATGAATTTTGAATTTTATAATAGTTTAATTATTTTGATGTGGTGGCAATATTTTTGTTCTCTGAATGTATGCTTAAACAGTGCATATGTATCTTGAATTTGTGGTTCATGAATATTGGCTCTTGAAAGAATGATGAAAAAGGAGACATGTTACTGAGGATCTGAAAAATCAATAAAATGATTCTTGAAGCAAGAAAAAGCTATTCAAAAAAAAAAAAAAAAAAAAAAAAATCGAAAAAAGAAAAAAAAAGAAAGAAAAAGAAAGAATAAGAGTTGTGATCCAAGGTAAATAAGAGTGTGCTTAAGAACCCTGGACACCTCTAATTGGGGACTTTAGCAAAGCTGAGTCACAATCTGAAAAGGTTCACCCAATTATGTGTCTGTGGCATGTATGTATCCGGTGGTAATACTGGAAGACAGAGTGCTTTGGGCCACAGCCAAGACTCAATAAATAGCTATGTTCAAGAATCATCATACTTCACTAGGAGAATCATTAACACTATCTGGACTCTGAGTTCCTAAAGAAGCCAACCATTCTGGATTTCAAAGGAGAGATTGAGATGCCAAAACTGTTCAGAAGCAAAAAGTTAAAAGCCCCGCTCATCTAATTAATACTGATCTTCACAGATGTTTTTGGAATTCATTGCATATTCTCTTCTTTTATCTTATTTGATTTTCAGTTGCTTGAGGACAAGCAACAATTTAAGTTTGGTGTTGTGATGAGCGGATAATTTGTATACTTTTTGGCATTGTTTTTAGTATGTTTTTGATATCTTTTAGTTAGATTTTAGTATATTTTTTAGTTTTTATTTAAAATTCACTTTTCTGGACTTTACTATGAGTTTGTGTGTTTTTCTGTGATTTCAGGTATTTTCTGGCTGAAATTGAGGGACTTGAGCAAAAATCTGATTCAGAGACCAAAAAGGACTGCAGATGCTGTTGGATTCTGACCTCCCTGCACTCGAAGTGGATTTTCTGGAGCTACAGAAGCCCAATTGGCGCGCTCTCAACGGCGTTGGAAAGTAGACATCCAGGGCTTTCCAGCAATATATAATAGTCCATACTTTATCCAAGATTTGATGGCCCAAACCCGCGAAGCAATCCGGCCTCAGAAATTCCAGCGTTAAACGCCGGAACAGGAATAAAAGTTGGAGTTAAACGCCCAAACTGGCATGGGAGCTGGCGTTTAACTCCAGAAAGGGTCTCTACACGAATTTCCTTGATTGATCAGCCCAAGCACACACCAAGTGGGCCCGGAAGTGGATTTTTATGTCATTTACTCATCTATGTAATAGTTTTCTATAAGTAGGACCTTCTACTATTGTATTCAAGAGAGTCGGAGAGTCGAAGAGACGACATCTGAGTAGCTATCTTTGTTTTATGCTATCTTAGACCTTTGGGAGGCTGGCCATTCGGCCATGCCTAACCTTTGTTCTTATGTATTTTCAACGGTGGAGTTTCTACACACCATAGATTAAGGGTGTGGAGCTCTGCTGTACCTCGAGTATTAATGCAATTACTATTGTTCTTCCATTCAACTCCGCTTGTTCTTTATCTAAGATATCACTTGTTCTTCAACCTATGAACAAGATGACTGACAACCATTCTTGTTCTACAAGCATTCAAGGCTTTAGTGAATATCTCTTGGATTTCTGATTGCATGATGCATGGTTGATCGCCTGACAACCGAGTGCTCGTCTGACAAACGAGCCAGCCATTCCATGAGATCAGAGTCTTCGTGGTATAGGCAAGAACTGATGGCGGCATTCAAGAGAATCCGGAAGGTCTAACCTTGTCTGTGGTGTTCTGAGTAGGATTCAATGACTGAATGACTGTGACGTGCTTCAAACCTGTAACCTACTGGGCGTTAGTGACAGACGCAAAAGAGTGATTCTATTCCGGTAGGGGAGGGAACCAAACCGGTGATTGGCGGCACTGTGACAGAGTGCTCTGCATTAGCTTTCACTGCGCGGATGGGAGGTAGCTGCTGACAACAGTGAGACCCTACACAAGTTTGCCATGGAAAGGAGTAAGAAGGATTGGATGAAGACTGTAGGAAAGCAGAGAGACGGAAGGGAAGGCATCTTCATACACTTGTCTGAAGCTCATACACCAATGATATACATAAGTATCTCTATCTTTACCTTTTCTGTTATTTTCGTTTATCATCATCATATACATTTGAGTCTGCCTGACTAAGATTTACAAGATGACCATAGCTTGCTTCAATACTAACAATCTCCGTGGGATCGACCCTTACTCACGTAAGGTTTTATTACTTGGACGACCCAGTACACTTGCTGGTTAGTTGTGCGAAGTTGTGTAATGCCATGGTATTAGGCGCACCAAGTTCTTGGAGCCATTACCGGGGATTATTTGAGTTGTGAAAAAGTATTGTTCACAATTTCGCGCACCAGTCCCCCTTTGTAGTAGCGATCCCTTCTATAGTTGGAAACTTCATGCATAAGTGTGGAGTGAAGACCACCGCGGCGAGCTGATTTACATTGTCCGACCTATTAGAGCATTGTATGCGGAGTTCACGTTGACTACGATGTAGTCTATGCTCATCGTTCTAGACTGTATTCCTTTTCCAAATGTTGTGTGTAGTGGGATGTACCCTAGTAGTTGGATTGGGGCATCTCCCAGTCCGAACAAGTTATTTGGATAAGCTCTAAGCTCTTTCTCTTGTAGGCCGAGCTTGTCGAAGGCAGATTTGAACAGGATATCTGCGGAGCTTCCTTGGTCTACCAATGTTCGATGGAGATTGGCATTGGCAAGTATGATGGTAATGACCACGGGGTCATCATGCCCCGGGATGATGCCTGCGATGTCCTCTTGAGTAAAGGTAATATTGGGGAGGTCGGGCGACCTGTCCCCCTCTCTGACATGATACACCTCTTTAAGGTGTCTTTTGCAGGATGATTTGGGGATCCCTCCTCCTGCGAGTCCTCCGTTAATAATGTGAACATGTCTCTCAGGGGTGTGAGGAGGACGTTCACCTCATCCGACCTCTTCATCCCTTCTCCTCTTTTTTGGTTCATCCGCTCTATTGGCTAAGAACAGATCTAATCTTCCTTCTCGTGCCAATTTTTCTATGACATTCTTTAGGTCGTAGCACTCGTTGATAGAATGCCCATAGATTCGGTGGAATTCGTAATACTCTGTCTGACTTCCTCCTCTCATGTGTTTAATTGGGCGAGGTGGTGGGATCTTCTCAGTGTTGCATATTTCCCGGTAAACGTCCACAAGAGACACCCGAAGGGGGGTGTAGTTGTGGTACTTTCAGTAGGTTGGTCTTCTTTCTTCCTGGACTCTTTATCCTTATCCCGATATGGGTAGGAGAATCCAGTCTTTGAGGTTTCTCCTAATCGCGAGTTCTCTTCCATATTAATGTATTTTTCCGCCCGTTCTTGTACTTCGTTTAGAGATGTTGGATGCTTTTTAGATATGGAGTGACTAAAGGGTCCTTCTCGTAGGCCATTGATGAGACCCATGATGGCTGCTTCTATTAGAAGATTTTGTATGTCCAGACATGCTTTGTTGAATCTCTCCATGTAACTACGGAGGCTTTCCTGATCTCCTTACTTGATCCCTAACATGCTTGGAGTATGCTTGGCTTTGTCCTTCTAGATGCATAATCTAGCTCGGAATTTCCTGGCAAGGTCATCGAAGCTTGTTATCGACCTTGGCAGCAAGTTGTCGAACCACTTTATTACCGTCTTGGTCAAATTGGTCGGGAAATCTTTACAACGGATTGTATCTGAGGCATCCATAAGATACATCCGACTTCTGAAATTGCTGACATGATGGCTTGGATCGGACGTACTGTCGTACAGGGTCATTGATGAGCGGATAATTTATACGCTTTTTGGCATTGTTTTTAGGTAGTTTTTAGTAAGTTCAAGCTACTTTTAGGGATGTTTTCATTAGTTTTTATGTTAAATTCACATTTCTGGACTTTACTATGAGTTTGTGTGTTTTTCTGTGATTTCAGGTAATTTCTGGCTGAAATTGAGGGACTTGAGCAAAACTCTGAAAAAGGCTGACAAAAAGGACTGCTGATGCTGTTGGAATCTGACCTCCCTGCACTCGAAATGGATTTTCTGGAGCTACAAAACTCCAAATGGCGCACTCTCAACGGCGTTGGAAAGTAGACATCCAGGGCTTTCCAGAAATTTATAATAGTCCATACTTTATTCGAAAATTGACGACGTAACTTGGCGTTGAACACCAAGTACATGCTGCAGTCTGGAGTTAAACGCCAGAAAAACGTCATGATCCGGAGTTGAACGCCCAAAACACGTCATAACTCGGAGTTCAACTCCAAGAGAAGCCTCAGCTCGTGGATTGATTAAGCTCAGCCCAAGCATACCCCAAGTGGGCCCCGGAAGTGGATTTATACATCAATTACTTACTCATGTAAACCCTAGTAGCTAGTCTAGTATATATAGGACCTCTTACTATTGTATTAGACATCTTTGGTCTCAGTTTTGTTTTATTCTTCATCCTAAGAGGCTATTGATCACGTTTTGGGGGCTGGCCATTCGGCCATGCCTGAACCTTTTACTTATGTATTTTCAACGGTGAAGTTTCTGCACACCATAGATTAAGGGTGTGGAGCTCTGCTGTACCTCAAGTATTAATGCAATTCTATTTTCTTTTATTCAAATCTCTCTTATTCTTATTCCAAGATATTCATTCGTACCCAAGAACATGATGAATGTGATGATTATGTGACGCTCATCACCATTCTCAACTATGAACGCGCGTGACTGACAACCACTTCCGTTCTACATGCAACCGAGCTTGAATGTGTATCTCTTAGATTCGCCAACAGAATCTTCGTGGTATAAGCTAGATAGATGGCGTCATTCATGAGGATCCGGAAAGTCTAACCTTGTCTGTGGTGTTCCGAGTAGGATCCTGGGAATCCGGAAAGTCTAACCTTGTCTGTGGTATTCCGAGTAGGATTCCGGTAATGAATGACTGTGACGTGCTTCAGACTCGCAAGTGCTGGGCGTTAGTGACAGACGCAAAAGAATCAAGGGATTCTATTCCAGTAGGAGCGGGAACCAACCAGTGATTAGCCGTGCTGTGACAGAGCGCGTGAGCGTAGTTTTCACTGCGAGGATGGGATGTAGCCTTCGGCCAGTGTGATGCCTCCAGACGATTAGCCATGCGAGTGACAGCCGCAGAGGACCATTTTCCCGAGAGGATTAAAAGTAGCCATCGTCGAACGGTGAACCCCTATACACAGCTTGCCATGGAAAGGAGTAAGAAGGATTGAGTTGAAGCAGTAGGAAAGTAGGCGTCCTTGAGCCATACAGTATCTCCATTCGCTTATCTGAAATTCCCACCAATGAATCTGCATAAGTATTCTATCCCTTTTATTATTTCTATTTTCTTATTTCTATTTTCGAAACCATAAACAAATTTAATCTGCCTAACTGATATTTACAAGGTGACCATAGCTTGCTTCATACCAACAATCTCTGTGGGATCGACCCTTACTCGCGTAAGGTTTATTACTTGGATGACCCAGTACACTTGCTGGTTAAGTTGAATGGAGTTGTGAACCATGGTATTGGCATCATGTTTTTGGCGCCATTACCAGGGAATGAAAAGCAATGAATTTTGCAAAATGGAATAACAATTGAATCACAATTTCGTTCACCAAGTTTTTGGCGCCGTTGCCGGGGATTGTTCGAGTATGGACAACTGACGGTTCATCTTGTTGCTCAGATTAGGTAATTTTCTTTTCAAAAATCTTTTTCAAAATTTTTCTTTTATTTTTCGTTTTCCAAACTTTATTTTTGAAAAAATTTAATAAAAATCCAAAAAAATTAGAAAATCATAAAATCCAAAAATATTTTGTGTTCCTTGTTTGAGTCTTGAGTCAATTTTTAAGTTTGGTGTCAATTGCATGCTTTTAAAAATTTTTCTTGCATTTTTCGAAAATCCCATGCATTCATAGTGTTCTTCATGATCTTCAAGTTGTTCTTGATAAGTCCTCTTGTTTGATCTTGATGTTTTCTTGTTTTGTGTTGTTTGTTATTTTTCATATGCATTTTTTGTTTGTTAGAGTCCATGCATTAAAGATTTCTAGGTTTGGTGTCTTGCATGTTTTCTTTGCATAAAAAATTTTTCAAAAATATGTTATTGATGTTCATCATGATCTTCAAAGTGTTCTTGGTGTTCATCTTGACATTCATAGCATTCTTGCATGCATTCATTGTTTTGATCTAAAAATTTCATGCATTGACCATTTTTGTGGTTTTTCTCTCTCATAATTAAAAAATTCAAAAATCAAAAAAATATCTTTTCCTTATTTCCCTCCAGATTTTCGAAATTTTGGGTTGACTTGGTCAAAAATTTTAAAAAAAATTAGTTGTTTCTTACAAGTCAAGTCAAAATTTCAATTTTAAAAATCTTATCTTTTCAAAATCTTTTTCAAAATCATATCTTTTTCAATTTTTTTTATTTTTTTTCGAAAATTTCAAAAAAAAAAAATCTTTTTCAAAATATTTTCAAAATCTTTTTCTTATCTTTATATCATATTTTCGAAAATTAGCTAACAATTAATGTGATTGGTTCAAAAATTTGAAGTTTGTTACTTTCTTGTTAAGAAAGGTTCAATCTTTAAGTTCCAGAATCTTATCTTGTAGTTTCTTGTTAGTCAAGTCATTTTAAAAATTAGATCTTTTATCTTATCTTTTTCAAAATTCTATCTTTTACAAAATTTGATTTCAAAATATCTTATCTAACTTCTTATCTTCTTATCTTTTTAAAAAAAATTTGATTTCAAATCTTTTTCAATCAACTAACTAACTTTTTGTTTGTTTCTTATCTTTTTCAAAACCACCTAACTACTTTTCCCTCTCTAATTTTCGAAAATATCTCACCCCTTTTTCAAAAATTCTTTTTAATTAATTAATTGTTTTAAATTTTAATTTCAATTATATTTTATTTTGAATTTTCGAAAATTACTAACCTCTTTTTTCAAAATTATTTTCGAAATTTCTCTTCTCTTTTCTTCTTCTATTTAATTATTTAATTACTAACACTTCTTTTCACCTCTCTTCATCCAAAAATCCGAATCTCCTTCTTCATTCTTCTACCCCTTTTTTCTTCTACTAACACAAAGGAATCTCTATACTGTGACATAGAGGATTCCTCTTCTTTTCTTGTTTTCTTCTCTTTCATATGAGCAGGAACAAGGATAAAGGCACTCTTGTTGAAATTGATCCAGAACCTGAAAGGACTCTGAAGAGAAAATTAAGAGAAGCTAAATTACAACAATCCAGAAACAACCTTTCAGAAATTTTTGAACAAGAGAAGGAGATGGCAGCCGAAAATAATAATAATGCAAGGAGAATGCTTGGTGACTTCACAAAGCCAACGTCTAAGTTTGATGGAAGAAGCATCTCTATTCCTGCCATTGGAGCCAATAATTTTGAGCTTAAGCCTTAACTAGTTGCTTTAATGCAACAAAACTGCAAGTTTTATGGACTTCCATCTGAAGATCCTTATCAGTTTTTAACTGAGTTCTTGCAGATCTGTGAGACTGTAAAGACGAATGGGGTTGATCCTGAAGTCTACAGACCCATGCTTTTCCCTTTTGCTGTAAGAGACAGAGCTAGAGTATGGTTGGATTCATAACCCAAGGATAGCCTGGACTCATGGGATAAGCTGGTCACTGCCTTTTTGGATAAATTCTTTCCTCCTCAAAAGCTGAGCAAGCTGAGAGTGGATGTTCAAACCTTCAAACAAAAAGATGGTGAATCCCTCTATGAAGCTTGGGAAAGATACAAGCAGCTGACCAAAAGATGTCCACTGACATGTTTTCAGAATGGACCATATTAGATATATTCTATTATGGTCTCTCTGAATTTTTGAAAATATCATTGGACCATTCTGCAGGTGGATCTATTCACCTGAAGAAAATGCCTGAAGTGGCTCAAGAACTCATTGACATGGTTGCAAATAACCAGTTCATGTAAACTTCTGAGAGGAATTCCGTGAACAATGGGATACCTCAGAAGAAAGGAGTTCTTGAAATTGATACTCTGAATGCCATATTGGCTCAGAACAAAGTGTTGACTCAACAGGTCAACATGATCTCTCAAAATCTGAATGGATGGCAACATGCATCCAATAGTACTAGGGAGGCAGCTTCTGAAGAAGCTTATGATCCTGAGAACCCTGCCATGGCAGAGGTTAATTACATGGGTGAACCTTATGGAAACACCTATAACTCATCATGGAGAAATCATCCAAATTTCTCATGGAAGGATCAACAAAAGCCTCAACAAGGCTTTAACAATGGTGGACGCAATAGGCTGAACAATAGTAAGCCATATCCATCATCTACTCAGCAACAGACAGAGAATTCTGAACAAAACACTTCTAATTTAGCCAATGTAGTCTCTGATCTGTCAAAAGCCACTTTCAGTTTCATGAGTGAAACAAGATCCTCCATCAGAAATCTGGAGGCACAAGTGGGCCAACTGAGTAAGAAAGTCATTGAAACTCCTCCCAGTACTCTCCCAAGCAATACATAAGAGAATCCAAAAGGAGAATGCAAGGCCATTGACATAGTCAATATGGTCGAATGCACAAGGGAGGAGGAGGACGAAAATCCTAGTGAGAAAGACCTCCTGGGACGTCCATCAAGCAAGAAGGAGTTTCCTATTAAGGATCCAGGGGAATCTGAGGCTCATACAGAGACCATAGAGATTCCATTAAATCTCCTTCTGCCATTCATGAGCTCTGAAGACTATTCATCCTCTGAAGAGGATGAAGATGTAACTGGAGAGCAAGTTGCTCAATATTTAGGAGCTATCATGAAGCTGAATGCCAAGTTATTTGGTAATGAGACTTGGGAAAGTGAACCTCCCTTGCTCATTAATGAACTAGATACTTGGATTCAGAAAATTCTACCTCAAAAGAAACAAGATCCTGGCAAGTTCTTAATACCCTGTACCATAGGCACCATGATCTTTGAAAAAGCTCTGTGTGATCTGGGGTCAGGGATAAATCTAATGCCACTCTCTGTAATGGAGAAGCTGGGGATCATTGAGGTACAACCTGCCTTGTTCTCATTACAACTGGCAGACAAGTCATTGAGACAGGCTTATGGAATAGTAGAGGACGTGCTAGTAAAGGTTGAAGGCCTTTACATCCCTGCTGATTTCATAATCTTAGACACTAGGAAGGAAGAGGATGAGTGCATCATCCTTGGAAGACCTTTCCTAGCCACAGCAGGAGCTGTGATAGATGTCAACAGAGGTGAGTTAGTCCTTCAATTGAATGGGGACTACCTTGTGTTTAAGGCACATGGCCATTCCTCTGTGACAAAAGAGAGTAAGTGATGAGCGGATAATTTGTACCCTTTTTGGCATTGTTTTTAGTATGTTTTTAGTATCTTTGAGTTAGTTTTTATTATATTTTTATTATTTTTTAGTTAAAATTCACTTTTCTGGACTTTACTATGAGTTTGTGTGTTTTTCTGTGATTTCAGGTATTTTCTGGCTGAAATTGAGGGATCTGAGCAAAAATCTGATTCAGAGACTGAAAAGGACTGCAGATGCTGTTAGATTCTGACCTCCCGGCACTCGAAGTGGATTTTCTGGAGCTACAGGAGCCCAATTGGCGCGCTCTCAACGGCGTTTGAAAGTAGACATCCTGGGCTTTCCAGCAATATATGATAGTTCATACTTTACCCAAGATTTGATGGCCCAGACCGGCGTTCAAAGTCACCCTCAGAAATCCCAGCGTTAAACGCCGGAATTGGCATCAAAATGGGAGTTAAACGCCCAAACTGGCATAAAAGCTGGCGTTTAACTCCAAGAAGAGTCTCTACACGAAACATGCTTCATTGCTCAGCCCAAGCACACACCAAGTGGGCCCGGAAGTGGATTTTTATGTCATTTACTCATCTCTGTACACCCTAGGCTACTAGTTTTCTATATATAGGACCTTTTACTATTGTATTTTCATCTTGGTTCTTCTGGTTCCCTCTCTGGGACCGAAGCCAATGATCACTCTTGTTCTTATGTATTTTCAACGGTGGAGTTTCTACACACCATAGATTAAGGTGTGGAGCTCTGCTGTACCTCGAGTATTAATGCAATTACTATTGTTCTTCTATTCAATTCCGCTTGTTCTTTGTCCAAGATATCACTTGTTCTTCAACTTGATGAATGTGATGATCCGTGACACTCATCATCATTCTCACTCATGAACAAAGTGACTGACAACCACTCTTGTTCTACAAGCATATGAGGCTCTAGTGTTTATCTCTTGGATTCCTGATACACGATGCATGGTTGATCGCCTGACAACCGAGTGCTCGCCTGACAAACGAGCCAGCCATTCCGTGAGATCAGAGTCTTCGTGGTATAGGCGAGAACTGATGGCGGCATTCAAGAGAATCCGGAAGGTCTAACCTTGTCTGTGGTATTCTGAGTAGGATTCAATGATTGAATGACTGTGACGTGCTTCAAACTCCTAGCAGGCAGGGCATTAGTGACAGACGCAAAAGAATCGCTGGATTCTATTCCGGCCTGACCGAGAATCGACAGCTGATTAGCCATATGCTGTGACAGAGCATAGGAACATTTTCACTGAGAGGATGGGAGGTAGCCACTGACAACGGTGAAACCCTTGCATAAGCTTGCCATGGAAAGGAGTAAGAAGGATTGGATGAAGGCAGTAGGAAAGCAGAGAGACGGAAGGGAAAGCATCTTCATACGCTTATCTGAAGCTCTCACCAATGATATACATAAGTATCTCTATCTTTATCTTTATGTTTTATTCATCATCTATACCCATTTGAGTCTGCCTGACTAAGATCTACAAGGTGACCATAGCTTGCTTCATACCAACAATCTCTGTGGGATCGACCCTTACTCGCGTAAGGTTTATTACTTGGACGACCCAGTACACTTGCTGGTTAGTTGTGCGAAGTTGTAGTGATCACAATTTCGTCCACCAGTAAGCATGAAGAGCTTCTCTCAGTTCAGAGTCAAGAAGAGCCCACACAGTCAAACTCTAAGTTTGGTGTTGTGAGGCCACAACCAAACTCTAAGTTTGGTGTTAAGACTCCATATCCAAACTCTAAGTTTGGTGTTGGCAACTATACAACATTGACCTGATCACCTTGTGGCTCCATGAGAGCCACTGTCAAGCTATTGACATTAAAGAAGCGCTTGTTGGGAGGCAACCCAATTTTATTTATCTAATTTTATTTTATTCTATGTTATTGTTATTTTGTGTTTTATTAGGTACATGATCATGAGGAGTCACGAAAAAATCATAAAAATTAAAAACAGAATCAAAAACAGCAGAAGAAAAAATTCACACCCTGGAGGACGCACAGGCTGGCGTTCAACGCCAGTAAGATGCATCTGGCTGGCGTTCAACGCCAGAACAGAGCATCATTCTGGCGCTGAACGCCAGAAACAAGCAACATTCTGGCGCTGAACGCCAGGAATGTGCCCAGAGAGGAAAAACTGGCGCTGAACGCCAGTAACAAGCATGAAACTGGCGTTCAACGCCAGAAACATGCTTTACATGGGCGTTGAACGCCCAGAATGTGCACCAATGGGCGTTTTAACGCCAGAATGATGCACGAAGGCATTTTACATGCCTATTTGGTGCAGGGATGGAATTCCTTGACACCTCAGGATCTGTGGACTCCACAGGATCACCTCAGGATCTGTGGACCCCACAGGATCCCCACCTAACATATTCCCACCTTACCTTTTAATCATAATCACACTCTCCTAATCCTATTTCACTCTTCCCCATATCACACTTCCCAAAAACCTTCACCAATCACCTCAATTCCTCTTCCCAATTACCCCATTCACCATTCACATCCATCCACTCTTTCCCATAAACCCCACCAACCTTCAAAAATTCAAAACCAATTTCCCACCCATTCCCACCCAAAATGGCAGAACATACCTCCCCCATCTCCCTATAAATACCCTTCCTTTCTACTTCATTTTCACACAACACAACCCCTTCTTCTCCCACATAGCCGAACCTACTTCTTTCCCTCTCCTCCATATTTTCTTTTTCTTCTCCTTCTCTTCTTTCTTTTATTGCTCAAGGACGAGCAATATTTTAAGTTTGGTGTGGTAAAAGCATAAGCTTTTTGTTTTTCCATTACCATCAATGGCACCTAAGGCCGGAGTATCCTCTAGAAAAGGAAAAGGGAAGACAAAAGCTTCCACCTCCGAGTCATGGGAGATGGAAAGATTCATCTCCAAGAGCCATCAAGACCACTTCTATGATGTTGTGGCAAAGAAGAAGGTGATCCCTGAGGTCCCTTTCAAACTCAAGAAAAATGAGTATCCGGAGATCCGACATGAAGTCCGAATAAGAGGTTGGGAAGTCCTAACCAACCCCATGCAACAAGTCGGAATCTTAATGGTTCAAGAGTTCTATGCCAATGCATGGATCACTAGAAACCATGATCAAGGGATGAACCCGAGTCCAAAGAACTATCTCACAATGGTTCGGGGGAAATACTTGGATTTTAGTCTGGAAAATGTGAGGTTGGCATTTCACTTACCTATGATGCAAGGAGATGAACGCCCCTACACTAGAAGGGTCAACTTTGATCAAAGGTTGGACCAAGTCTTTATGGACATTTGTGTGGAAGGAGTTCAATGGAAGAGAGACTCCAAAGGCAAGCCAGTCCAACTAAGAAGACTGGACATCAAGCCCATAGCTAGAGGATGGTTGGAGTTCATTCAACGCTCCATCATTCCTACTAGCAACCGATCTGAAGTTACTGTGGATCGGGCCATCATGATTCATGGTATCATGATTGGAGAGGAAGTAGAAGTTCATGAGGTCATCTCCAATGAAATCTACAAAATAGCCAACAAGCCCTCACCCATGGCACGGCTAGCTTTTCCTCACCTTATTTGCCATCTATGTTACTCAGCTGGAGTTATCATAGAAGGAGACATCTCCATTGAAGAGGACAAGCCCATCACCAAGAAGAGGATGGAGCAAGCAAGAGAGACCCCTCACGGTTCTCAAGAGGTGCATGAGGAAGCTCATCATCAAGAAATCCCTGAGATGCCTCAAGGGATGCACTTTCCTCCAAACAACTATTGGGAACAACTCAACACTTCCTTAGAAGGTTTGAGCCACAATGTTGAACAACTAAGGGTGGAACATCATGAGCACTCCATCATTCTCCAAGAAATAAGAGAAGATCAAAGAGCAATGAGGGAGGAGCAACAAAGGCAAGGAAGGGACATAGAAGAGCTTAAGAACATCATTGGTCCTTCAAGAAGAAGACGCCACTAAGGTGGACTCGTTCCTTGTTCTTATGTCTTTCTGTTTTCGGTTTTAATGTTGTGTTTATCTATGTTTTGTGTCTTTATTTCATGATCATTAGTGTGTAACCATGCCTTAAAGCTATGAATAAAATCCATTAATCCTTCACCTCTCTTAAATGAAAAATGTTTTAATTCAAAAGAACAAGAAGTACATGAATTTCGAATTTATCCTTGAAATTTAATTTAATTATATTGATGTGGTGACAATACTTTTGTTTTCTGAATGAATGCTTGAACAGTGCATATGTCTTTTGATCTTGTTGTTTATGAATGTTAAAATTGTTGGCTCTTGAAAGAATGATGAACAAAGAGAAATGTTATTGATGATCTGAAAAATCATGAAGTTGATTCTTGAAGCAAGAAAAAGCAGTGAATGGCGAAAAAAAAAATTTGACGAAAAAAAATAGAAAGAAAAAGAAAAAGCAAGCAGAAAAAGCCAATAGCCCTTAAAACCAAAAGGCAAGGGTAAAAAGGATCCAAGGCATTGAGCATCAATGGATAGGAGGGCCCAAGGAAATAAAATCCAGGCCTAAGCGGCTAAATCAAGCTGTCCCTAACCATGTGCTTGTGTCATGAAGGTCCAAGTGAAAAGCTTGAGACTGAGTGGTTAAAGTCGTGATCCAAAGCAAAAGAGTGTGCTTAAGAGCTCTGGACACCACTAATTGGGGACTCTAGCAAAGCTGAGTCACAATCTGAAAAGGTTCACCCAGTTATGTGTCTGTGGCATTTATGTATCTGGTGGTAATACTGGAAAACAAAGTGCTTAGGGCCACAGCCAAGACTCATAAGTAGCTGTGTTCAAGAATCAACATACTTAACTAGGAGAATCAATAACACCATCCGAAATTCTAAAGTTCCTGGAGAAGCCAATCATTCTAAACTTCAAAGAAAAAAGTGAGATACCAAAACTGTTCAGAAGCAAAAAGCTACAAGTCCCGCTCATCTAATTATAATTAATATTCATTGATATTCTGGAATTTATAGTATATTTTCTTCTTTTTATCCTAATTTATTTTCAGTTGCTTGGGGACAAGCAACAATTTAAGTTTAGTGTTGTGATGAGCAGATAATTTATACGCTTTTTGGCATTGTTTTTAGGTAGTTTTTAGTAAGTTCAAGCTACTTTTAGGGATGTTTTCATTAGTTTTTATGTTAAATTCACATTTCTGGACTTTACTATGAGTTTGTGTGTTTTTCTGTGATTTCAGGTAATTTCTGGCTGAAATTGAGGGACTTGAGCAAAACTCTGAAAAAGGCTGACAAAAAGGACTGCTGATGCTGTTGGAATCTGACCTCCCTGCACTCGAAATGGATTTTCTGGAGCTACCGAACTCCAAATGGCGCGCTCTCAACGGCGTTGGAAAGTAGACATCCAGGGCTTTCCAGCAATATATAATAGTCCATACTTTATTCGGAAATTGACGACGTAACTTGGCGTTGAACGCCAAGTACATGCTGCAGTCTGGAGTTAAACGCCAGAAAAACGTCATGATCCGGAGTTGAACGCCCAAAACACGTCATAACTCGGAGTTCAACTCCAAGAGAAGCCTCAGCTCGTGGATTGATCAATCTCAGCCCAAGCATACACCAAGTGGGCCCCGGAAGTGGATTTATACATCAATTACTTACTCATGTAAACCCTAGTAGCTAGTCTAGTATATATAGGACCTCTTACTATTGTATTAGACATCTTTGGTCTTAGTTTTGTTTTATTCTTCATCCTAAGAGGCTATTGATCACGTTTTGGGGGCTGGCCATTCGGCCATGCCTGAACCTTTTACTTATGTATTTTCAACGGTGGAGTTTCTGCACACCATAGATTAAGGGTGTGGAGCTCTGCTGTACCTCAAGTATTAATGCAATTCTATTTTCTTTTATTCAAATCTCTCTTATTCTTACTCCAAGATATTCATTCGTACCCAAGAACATGATGAATGTGATGATTATGTGACGCTCATCACCATTCTCAACTATGAACGCACGTGACTGACAACCACTTCCGTTCTACATGCAACCGAGCTTGAATGTGTATCTCTTAGATTCGCCAACAGAATCTTCGTGGTATTGATGCAATTGCATATTTGTTATATTAGCTAGTTAGTTTAGTTGGTTTTAGCTTAATTTCACTCATTTTCTCTAAATAAACAAGTCCTTTTATGAGTTTTATCTTCATGCATGGGAATGCCAAGGAACATGTTGATTCTAACCAAATTCATGCAAATGATTTAAAGAATGCATACATGAATGAGTATGAATGAATCTCATGAAATTTATTGCATGAATTGGTAAGACTTTGAAGCTATTTCCTTTGTTGATGATAGGTGATGAAACAAGGAAGCATGGAATCAAGAATGATGCAAGCTGGGCAAGAAGAAGAAAAGTTGGCGTTGCCAACTTGGGAATAGGGTGCGTTGTTAAGGACAACGCCAGGCAACCTTGAAGAACAAAAGTTGGCGTTGCCAACTTGAAGAAAGGGGGCGTTGTTGAAGGCAACGCCAGGCAGCCCTGGAGAAGCAAATTTGGGCGTTGCCAACTCTAGAAGGGCGTTGCCAACGCCAATTTGTGAAGCAAGCTTGGCATCCTTGTAAGGCACGAGCACATTACTAACTTAGAGTGCATTGGTGTATTTGGCAACAACTCAAGGCAGCCTGGATGATGACTCTCCCATTTCAAGCACGTTGCCAACGTTGGGATGCATAGGCGTGTTCATTGGCAACGCCACACAAGCAAGATTGGCCCTGGAGGAAGAGAAGCTGGCGTTGCCAACACCAGGAACCGTAGGCGTTATTCAAGGCAACGCCAAGCAACAAATGGAGCCTTGAAGAGGAGCTCGAGGGCGTTGCCAATGCCAGGAACCATAGGCGTGTCCCTAGGCAACGCCACACAAGCAAGACTTGGCCCAGGAAAGGGAGGTGCACGTTGCCAACGCCAAGTTATGAAGGCGTGTTCCTTGGCAACGTAGCAAGCAACTTTGGCACCAAGTTTTGGAGCTCAACCACGTTGCCAACGCCACTATCATTGGCGTGTTTCAAGGCAACGTCAGGAAGCAAATATGGAGCCTTGAGGAAGGCTCGAGCACGTTGCCAACGTGCTGAAGAGAAGGAATGTTCATCAACAACGCCAGGAATGGTTGCTTGGCTAGGCACCAAATCTTGGTGCCAACTAAGTTGCCAATGCCAGGAAGCCTTGCCAACCACATTGCCAACGCCAGGAAGCCTTGCCAACCACGTTGCCAACGCCAGGAAGCCTTGCCAACCACGTTGCCAACGCCAGCTTCTATAGGCGTGTTCAATGGCAACGTGGGAAGCAATGTTTAGAGCCTTGGAGAAGCATCGAGCATGTTGCCAACTCCAGAAAACATTGGCGTGCTCGGCAACAATGCCAGGAAGCTTTGGATGGTGAAGAATGGAGGTAGCACGTTGCCAACTTGGAATATAAGGGCGTTATCCACAACAACTCCAACAAGGCAGCCTGACCTTACCTTCTTCATTGGAAGATATCCTGAGCCACAGAGATCCAAATTGAGTGCTTCCAGTTGCGTTGGAAAGCTAACATTCAGAGCTTTCCAACCATATATAATAGTCTATGGTGGAGCATAAAATTGAAGCCAAACCAGAGTCATCTTTAGGCCCTAAAAACAAGAACATGAAGTTGAAATTCAAGAAGGCTAGAGATGAGCCCTGGAGGGGGGCACGAGCACGTTGCCAACGTTCTAGCAAGGGGGCGTGTTTTGCAACAACGCCAGCCCCAAGTCCCTGCCTTGGGAGGTTAGGCACGGGCACGTTGCCAACTTGGGAGTGAAGGTGCGTTTTTGGCAACAACTTGGCAGCTTAACCTTACCTTCTTTGAGGAAGCATAACTTGAGCTAGGAAAGTCCAATTGAGGTGATTCCAGTGGCATTGGAAAATAGACATCAAGAGATTTCCAATGATGTATAATAGTCCATATTGAAGCAGAAGGTTGACACTCAAATTCTGGGCTACATTTAGCATGAAAGTAGAGCCAAGAAGAGGAAAAGCAAGTTGTTAGCAACAACTTGGGCTAGCAACGCCCAAGTCTCAAACTTCACTTCCAGGAAATTGTGATGCACGTTGCCAACGTGCATTAAGGCCAACGTTATTGACAAAAACGCCAAGCCAATGGGCCAGAAGCATGATGAATGAACTCTTCCTTTCCAAGTCTAGCAACACTTCTTCCAATTGAGCCAAGAATTCAACAAAGAGGAAGCCCATATTGCTAACCCAATTCAAGATCTTTGAAAGAGTTTTGGGACTAGTATAAAAAGAGATTGAGTTTGTACTTTGAGGGGACTTTTTGACACTTAGACCTTTTAGACTCTTAGCACTTTTATTTTTGAGAACTCTTTAGCACTTCCGGGAGGATACCCGGAGAGCATTTTTTTGGTTCTTCTTGGAACTTCTCTTCTTCATTTCTTAAGCTTTAAGCATTTCCTTATTCTTCTTCATCTTTCTTGGCATTTTAGTTAAATTTTGGTTTATGGCAATTGTTGTTGAAATTGGAGCTATGACTCACTAAACCCCACTTTCATTAGGGGGAAGAGCTCTGCTTGTTGGAATGCATTGGTGAACTTATCTTTTCCTCCTCAATTCTAATGGTTGATCTAAAGAGGGAACTCTTGTTCTTCAAAGATTCAACCACCATCGAGAGAGGGGTTAATCTATATAAATTATGTGGTGAATTTGAGGAATGAGCCACATAATTCAGTTTAGAGTTCATCCTTTCATGATTTCTTTAATCAATACACCTTGGTTAGTATGTGAGATGTAACTCTCCTTGGTTGAAATTATGGGATTTGTGTGGCTGGATTAGATTTGAGCTTCAGCTCTTCTCATAAACAATTAGATCACGAGAGTGGCAATTGGTTATGTTGAGAGAAATTGAATCACCAAGAGATTGGGATTCAATTACCCACTTGCCATGGATCTATACCCATGATTGAGAAGGATTTGACTAACATCAATTCATGAAAACTAGCATCTCTGATCCCTAATGATCCTCTCTACCATTAATTCTTATTTCTTTTGCTTCTAGTTGTTTGATTACCCATAACCCAATTCCCTTTTACATTCTGTCACTTTATTATTCTTGTCATCTACGTTTTGTTCCTTTAATTCTTGCTATTTACTCTTATGCTCTTTAGAATTCAGCACTTTAATTTCTTGCAATTAAATTTTGATGTCATTTAAGTTTCTTGCAATTTAAGTTTCAGTTATTTACTTTCATTTTATTTCTACACTCACGTTCTTAAATTCCTTGCCATTTAAATTCTTGCAATTATATTCAAAAGTCACAATACTCATAAAATCAACAACATGTTTGCTTAACTAAATTTACCATTTAACTAAAGTTGCTTAATCTACCAATCCTTGTGGGATCGACCTCACTCTTAGTGAGTCTTATTACTTGATACGACCCGGTATACTTGCCGGTTGTACGTGAAATTTAATTTTTACGTATCAAGTTTTTGGCGCCGTTGCCGGGGATTGGAAAAGATTGACAATGATTAAGTGAAAGGTGGTTTAGATTAAGCAATTTTTTTAGTACTTTTGTTAAGCCCACTAACTGTTTGATACTTTGTTTCACTAACTCTAATTCCACTCTAACTCTAGAGTGTCTCACTTGTGATTTTGGTTCTGTTTGTGTATGTCAGGAGCTAGTAGACGTAACATTGAGGACGAGAGAACCCTCCGAAGGATAAGGAGAGCAGAAAGAGGAAAGGGAATAGTTGGTGAAGAGGATTCAGAGGGAGAAGATCAAGTCATGGAGGATGAGATGCACAATCCTGGAGGGGTCAACAACAATGATGGACCACCTAGAAGGGTGCTTTCTTCTTACACCATCCCTGATCCAAGACATTGTGGGAGCAGCATTGCCACTCCAACCGTTCAGGCCAATAACTTTGAGTTAAAACCCCAACTCATCACTTTGGTACAAAACAACTGCTCCTATAGAGGGGGACCTCTTGAAGACCCAAATCAACATCTATCTGTTTTTCTGAGGATATGCAATACAGTGAAGACAAATGGAGTGCATCCAGATGTCTACAAGTTGCTGCTATTCCCGTTCTCTTTGAGGGATAAAGCCACTCAATGGCTAGAATCATTCCCTAAGGAAAGCCTCAATGATTGGAATGAAGTGATGAGCAGATTTCTAGCAAAGTTCTACCCACCTCAAAAGATTATCAAGTTGAAGACAGAGGTTCAGACTTTTAGGCAAATGGATGGGGAGTCGTTATATGAAGCCTGGGAAAGGTACAAGGCACTAATGAGAAGATGCCCACCTGACATGTTTAGTGATTGGGTCAAACTCCAAAACATCTATGAAGGCCTAAGTCCAGAAGCAAGGAAAGGACTAGATTACTCATCAGGGGGATCACTCAACATGATGTAAACTGCCGAGGAGGCTCAAGACCTCATTGAGATTGTGGCAAACAATCAGTATTATTACTCATCAGAGAGGCAGCATAATCCAACCCCAAAGAAATGTGTAATGGAGCTTAAAGGTGTTGATGCTATCTTGGCACAAAATAAGTTAATGCACCAACAAATCCAACAACAAATGGAGATGATAACAAAAAGAATGGATGGCATGCAACTTGCATCAGTGAACACAACAAATCAACCATCACTTGAATGGAGCCAAGGTGAAGGGACCACTGTTGAACAGCCACAAGAACAAGTTCAATACATGCAAAGTACTTCAAATTCTCAGGATGAATTTCATGGTGATACATACAACTCCTCTTGGAAAAATCATCCCAATCTAAGGTGGGGTGAAAACCATTGGCAAAAGAACAACAACCACAACCACAACCGTAACACAAATAACCAAAATCACCATGCCACCAACACTAACCAATATAGAAAAACACAAAACACATATCAACACCCTCATAATAACTCACAAACTCACCAAAACAACTTCCCTGCACCAACATCCAACACACAGAATTACCACACTAATCCACCCAAGAACTTCCAACAACAATCAACTCCCATCATATCCCCAATTGACCATCATGAGACCAGAATTGCAAGTCTTGAAGCAACCTTGCAAGCACTTGCTCAAACCACTCAAGCCTTAGCCAAGGGACAAAAGGAACATGAGGTTACCATGAAGAATATTGAGAGACAAGTGGGACAATTAGCCAAACAAGCAGAGCGACCAACCAATGTTCTCCCAAGTGATACAATACCCAACCCAAGAGAAGAATGTAAAGCTCTGCAGTTAAGGAGTGGCAAGGTAGTTGGTGAAAGTTCGAATAAAGAAGCAACAAAACCCACAGAGCAAGACACAGTGGAGATACAAGTGGAGAGGCAGGATGAAGAAAAGGCTTCAACAGCTAACAAAGGCAAAGAGGTTGTCAAGCCACAAGGCAAGCCACCCAGTCAAGGAAGCAACCATGATAGCAAGGAGAGTGTGAATCCACAACAAGAAAACAAGAGTGAAGGAGTAAAAGCTTATGTACCCAAGCTTCCGTACCCAACTAGGATACACAAAGGAGCAAAGGACCAACAATTCCCAAGGTTCTTAGAAATCTTCAAGAAACTTAAAATCAACATCCCATTGGCAGAAGCTCTAGAACAGATGCCATTATATGCAAAGTTTCTTAAGGAATTGATCACCAAGAAGAGAAGTTGGCAAGAAAAAGAAACGGTGATTCTCAATCAAGAGTGTAGTGCCATCATTCAAAAAGGGCTACCTCCAAAACTCAAAGATCCTGGCAGCTTCCTCATACCCTGCACGATTGGGAGCATGGCCGTGGACAAATCACTTTGTGACCTGGGAGCAAGCATTAACCTAATGCCCCTTACCATGATGAAGAAAATGATGATTGAAGAGCTTAAACCCACAAGGATGTCACTCCAACTTGCTGACAGATCCATCAAAATACCAAATGGAGTAGTTGAGAACCTCTTGGTGAAGGTGGGAAACTTCATATTCCCAGCTGATTTTGTGGTCCTAGACATGGATGAAGAGGGAAACAATTCAGTCATTCTTGGTAGACCCTTTTTGGCTACAGCTAGAACAATCATTGATGTGGAAAAGGGAGAAATGATTTTTAGAGTGCATGATGAGCAAATGACCATAAATGTTTTCAAAGCAATGCAACACCCCGTTGAGAAAGAAAGTTGCATGAGGATTGATGTAGTGGACTCTTTGGTTGAAGAAGTACTTGACACAAACCATCAAGTGAAACAAGAAGAAGTCCATAACATCAAGGGACAAGAAGAGAACAAGTTGGAAGCATCAGAGGAACCAAGTGAAGCTATGAAAGAAGAGGCACCACAACAAGAGTTGAAACCACTACCTTCTCATCTTAAATATGCATTCCTTGGTGAGAAGGACAGATTCCCAGTGATCATCAATTCTACATTGAGTGCAGAAGAAGAAGAAAAGCTCCTTGTAGTATTGAAAGCTCACAAAGAGGCGTTGGGATGGACCATTGATGACTTGAAAGGCATAAGCCCTGCCGTATGCATGCACAAGATACTCTTAGAGGAGGGTTCCAAACCGGTGGTACAACCCCAAAGAAGATTGAATCCTACAATGAAGGAGGTTGTTCAAAAGGAAGTCCTGAAGTTGTGTAAAGCTGGGATCATCTACCCTATATCTGACAGCCCTTGGGTCAGTCCAGTGCAAGTAGTACCCAAGAAAGGGGGGATGACTGTCATTGTTAATGAGAAGAATGAGCTTATCCAAACACGAACAGTGACAGGGTGGAGAATGTGCATAGACTATAGGAGGCTGAATGATGCCACACGAAAAGATCACTTTCCTCTCCCTTTCATTGATCAGATGCTTGAAAGGTTGGCTGGCCATGCCTATTATTGTTTTCTTGATGGATATTCTGGGTATAACCAGATAGTGGTTGACCCCATGGATCAAGAGAAGACTTCCTTTACGTGTCCCTTTGGAGTCTTTGCATACAGGAGAATGCCATTTGGACTGTGTAATGCTCCAGCTACCTTTCAAAGGTGCATGCTATCAATCTTCTCAGACATGGTAGAAAAATTTATTGAAGTCTTTATGGATGATTTCTCTGTTTTTGGTGATTCCTTCAATACTTGCTTGCACCATCTTACCTTAGTCTTGAAAAGGTGCCAAGAAACCAATTTAGTTTTGAATTGGGAGAAATGCCATTTCATGGTACCCGAAGGCATTGTTCTTGGTCATAAAATTTCAAGAAAGGGTATAGAAGTTGACAAGGCAAAAGTATAAATTATAGAAAAACTTCCTTTGCCAACTAGTGTGAAAGCCGTTAGAAGTTTCTTAGGGCATGCTGGATTCTATAGGAGATTCATCAAAGATTTTTCCAAAATAGCAAAGCCACTAAGCAACTTGCTGGTGGCAGACAATCCTTTTATCTTTGATGATGAATGCAAACATGCTTTTGAAACTCTAAAAACTAAGCTCACCACAGCACCAATCATCACACCCCCATGCTGGGGACTACCTTTTGAACTCATGTGTGATGCAAGTAACCTTGCAATTGGTGCTGTGTTGGGGCAGAGGAAGGAAAAGAAGCTTCATGTTATCTACTATGCAAGTAAGGTATTGAATGAAACTCAAAAGAACTACACCACAACAGAGAAAGAGCTACTAGCTGTGGTATATGCTTTTGATAAGTTTAGACAATATTTGATTGGATCTAAAGTTTTAGTGTATACTGACCACGCTGCTCTTAAGTATCTTATGTCAAAACAGGATGCCAAACCAAGGCTAATCAGATGGGTGCTACTCCTACAAGAATTTGACATTGAGATAAAAGATAGAAAGGGCAATGAAAATCAAGTTGCTGACCACTTATCAAGGCTACCACAAGATGCATGCCAAGACAACGTTCCATCCATAAATGAAGAATTTCCAGATGAGCATCTCTTGCAAATCCAACATGTCCCTTGGTTTGCGGATATGGCCAACTACAAGGCGGGGAGAATCATTCCACAAGAGTACACAAAACAACAAGTCAAGAAGCTACTACATGAGGCTAAGTTCTTCTTCTGGGATGAACCATTCTTGTTCAAAAGATGCCCAGATGGAATGATAAGAAGATGTGTGTCAGAAGGTGAGATGAAGGACATACTATGGCATTGTCACAACTCTAGCTATGGTGGTCATTTTGGAGCGGAAAGAACAGCTGCAAAGGTCCTTCAAAGTGGTTTCTACTGGCCTTCAATCTTCAAGGATGCTAGGGAGTTTGTGAGCCAATGCAATGAATGTCAAAGAACAGGGGGTTTGTCAAAGAAAAATGAGATGCCTCAAAAGTTCATTTTGGAAGTGGAACTCTTTGATCTGTGGGGAATAGACTTCATGGGACCTTTTCCTCCGTCTTACACATTCAAATACATTTTGGTAGCAGTAGAGTATGTCTCCAAATGGGTAGAAGCAATAGCCACCACCACATGTGACACCAACGTGGTCTTGCAATTCCTCAAGAAGAACATCTTCACTAGATTTGGAGTGCCCAAAGGACTCATAAGTGATGGGGGAAGCCACTTCTGCAACAAGCAACTAAACTCTTTACTCCACAAATATGGTGTTACTCACGAAGTAGCTACCCCATATCACCCACAAACCAATGGGCAAGCTGAACTTGCCAACAGAGAGCTAAAAAGGATTTTGGAGAAAACTGTGGGAACAACAAGAAAGGATTGGGTTAGGAAGCTGGATGATGCACTTTGGGCATATAGGACAGCCTTCAAGACACCCATAGGAAAATCTCCATTTCAGCTGGTGTATGGAAAGGCATGCCACCTCCCTGTGGAGCTTGAACATAAGGCCTTTTGGGCCACCAAACTTCTGAATTTAGATGCTCAAGCAGCAGGAGAGAAAAGGTTGCTACAACTCAATGAACTTGAGGAGTTCAGATTAGAGGCATATGAAAATGCCAAAATATACAAAGAGAGAGCAAAGAGATGGCATGATAAGAGGATCTCTCAAAGAACATTCGAACCAGGCCAAAGGGTGTTGTTATTCAATTCAAGATTGAAGATCTTCCCTGGGAAGCTGAGGTCTAGATGGACTGGTCCATACACCATCACCAAAGTATCACCTCATGGCTATGTCGAATTACTTGATGAAGCCTCAAAACAAACCTTCACAGCTAATGGACATAGGGTGAAGCACTATTTTGGTGGCCCCTGGAGCAAGGAAGAGAGTGTGCAACTCTTAACTTGAGCAAAGAAGCTGCAGTGTCAAGCTAAGGACAATAAACAAGCGCTTCATGGGAGGCAACCCATGCACAGGGAGTCTTTTATTTTCATACTTTAGTAACCAATAATGATTAAGTAGACTAGTACATGGTGTATGCAAAGCACTAAGTTTGGTGTGGCCAATCTTGAAGTAATGGCAAAAGTGTGTTCTACAACACTGAGCCACAAACTAAGTTTGGTGTCCATACATACACGAAAATGCTAGACTATGAAAGTACAGTCATCATTTTAGTTATATATATGAGAAAAAAAAAACGTGAAATAGCATATAATGTAGGTAAAAATACTAAGTTTAATGTGGCTATCTTTGGAATTAATTCCATAGAACAATTAGTCACAAACTAAGTTTGGTGTCTTTACTTACATCACTAATGCTAGAAAAATAGATTAGGGAATCAATTCATAAATTCTAATTTTAGTTTAGTCAATTTTGCATAGGAATATCATCATAAGTTGTTATCTAGTAATGTCACTTTAAGAATCTCAAGCTTTTGGAATTTTGTTGCAGGAAAGAAAGAAAGAAGTGATGGGGAATCTTGGAGAGAGAGGTCACGGATACACAAGGAAGAGAAAGTCACATGAGTCTTGAACTTTGTGCATGGGAAAAACAACTCAACATGCATTGGGCACAAGGAAGCATGCTCCCCATGCTATGACCGAACCCTTAGAGCCATGTATAGCACCACGGAACTCACTAGAATCATGCATCCCCACCAAAGTTCACTTTAAATACCTCAACCATATTCATCAAACCTCACTCTCCATCACTCATTCTTCTACCCCCCATAACCTCATTTCATCACCCGAAGTCACACTACACCCCCAACTCATTCCATATTTCCTATATTCTTGCCTTAGGCCTAATCTTTACCCAACAAAACTCATGAAGCACTACATCTCCTCACATAACCGAAACACTCCACCCCCCCTCACCATCATTTTCTAGCTTGCCTAAGCCACATTGTTGTCATATATCTCTCCCATTCACAACCACTTTCTTTATGCTTGAGGACAAGCATTCACCTAAGTTTGGTGTTGGGGAGATTCAACCCTTGCAAGTGAATCTCAATGGCCTCATCATCAAGGGGTAGGAGAGAAGATGAAGGACAAAACACCTTTGATGAAAGAAGATTCAAATCCAAACACAATGAGCGCATCTTTAGTTGGATGTCAAGCAAAGATGTTGTTCCGGAGTTACCTTTCAAGCTAAAGAAAGATGAATACCCTGAGATACAAAAAATAATCAGAAAAAGGGGATGGGAGCTTCTCTGTGACCAACCTCAAGAAGTGAGCATGCTTCTCATCCATGAGTTCTACACTAATGTGATAAGAGAATTTGATGATGAAGAACCATACATGAGTTATGTAAGAGGTGTGACTGTTGATTTTAGCCCGGACACCATCAACAGGGTGCTAAAGGTCAAGCAAAAACAGTTCAAACGAGCTAGCTATGAAGAAAGGGTTGAAAATGACCCAAAATACATGGATGTGGTGAGCGACTTATGCAGGGTAGGCACGGATTGGGTGTTTGATTCACATGGACAACCACTCAAACTTCGGAGAGGTGATCTCATACCTCAAGCAAAAGGATGGCATGACATAGTGAGGAGATCATTGATCTCCACTTCAAATAATTCTGAGGTAACGGTGAATAGAGCAATAATGATCCATTGCATAATGAAAGGAGGGGAAATCAATGTTGGAGACATTATAGCCAAGAACATCATTGACATAGCTCAAAAGGTCAAACAGGACAGCTGGCTAGGATATCCTAGCACTATTCTGCGCCTATGTGAAGAAGCTGGAGTGCCTCTGGAAGAATTTGAAGAAACTGATGTGGTCTCTATTGGAAAGCCTCTCACCCGAGAAAGGTTGGAATTTATCATCACAACCCAATTGGAAAGGCAACCTTTAGCAAGAAGGAAGAAAAGGAAAGAAGTAAGACAAGAGGAGGAGCCTCAAGAAATGGAAGAACCCCATACTTTAAACATGAACCAACTCCAAGCCGCCTTGGAAGGAATTTCTGGGCAATATTCACAAATTCAAAGAAGCCAAGAGGAACAAGCTCAACAACAAAGGGACCTTTGGCAATTGATGGATCAACAAAGAGGGGTTCAAGTTCAATGGATGAACCAACAAAATGAATACCAAGCACACATGATGGAACTACAACAAGAACAATATGCCAAGATGCATGAAGCCATCAACAATTCAACTGTTGAATATGGAAAAGCCATGGAGAAAGTAATACAAGAACAAGCTCACCTAAGGAAAGAGCAAGCTCAGCAAAGGGAGCTTCTCCATAGGTTGGATGCTAGACATGATACATTTCACAAAGATTTCAATGAAAGCAGAATGTTCAGGGAAGCCAGGCATAAAGACAGACTTGACTATGATATATGCACCCAAGAAAAGCTCAGTTACCTCTGTTCCACACCCCCATTACTCAACCCACAAATTAAAACCTTTAATGAAGCTCGCAAGATATTTGAAGAGCAGGAACTTGCAAGGGTGAGATTTAATCAACAGAGGCTAAAGGAGACAATGATAAGCTCAGGAATTTGGCAAAGAGAAGAGGGGGATTCAACAACAACAAAACAACAAGGAGAGCTAAGAAGGAAAAAGAAAGAAGATCCAAAGGGGGATTCAACAACAAAACAACAAGGAGAGTTGAGGAAGAAAAAGAAAGAAGATCCAAAGGGCAAAGGAAAGCAAGGAGAATCAAGCAAAGAAAAAGGGACATGAAGACTAAAGGTGGTGAAGTTCCTTTGTTTTTCTTTATGTTTTATCAAATAAAGAAGATGTATGTCTGAAATATGGTATACCTTCTAGGATGCATTTTCTTTTGCATTTTCTTTTTGAAGCAGTTTCCTTTATGTTGCCCATTCCATGCATCACCACTTACAGATTTGGAATGGTTGCTTGTCTTGAGTACTTTTACTTGTCAATGGAATAAAAGATGTAGTTTGAGCAAGAACAGAGAGAATTCTAGCTTAAAAAGAATCATGTTGTCCCATAAGAAAAGTGCTAGCATATTTACTTTTATTGTGAAAGAACCAAGGCCCAAGAAATTCAAAAGAATGCTTGTTTATACAAGACTAGTTTGGTTGAGGATCACAAAGACTTTATAAGTAAAAGCACAAATAACCTTGACAATAAAGAAAACAGAAAACAAAGAATGAAAGGCTAGGCATCAATGACAAAATTTGGATATGTGTCTGTGGTGATTGATGTTAAGAGACATACTTGGGCTAGTAAATCAGAGGGGTGCTTCATCACCCGATAACTTGAGTTAACTAACTCGGGATTATCGATTGAAAACTCACAATCAAGAGTAGCTCTATAACAGAACATTTAGCAACCCAAAGAGGTGCTGGACACCACTATCCAAATAAAATTTCAATGTTATATGCCTGTGATTGAATGTGTTAAGGAAAGAGGCTTGAGTTAGTAAATCTTTAAGAGTGTCTCAACACTTAACAACTTGAACCAACTGGTTTGGGATTGTTGATTGAAAACTTATGCTAAAGAGCCGCCTTAAGACAAGATTTCGAGCTTGTTTGAAATAAGAAGGAATATAAAAAAAAAGAGGAGAAAAGCATCAAGTAAAGAATGGTTCAAGGATCATGTGCTGTGATAATAGAAAAGGTCTAGTGAAGTTAACCAATTTAGTATTGAAGCAAGCATTTTAATTGAGAGAGTTGAGTAGCCGTGTTCAATTACAATAAATTGATGATCACACAAGTGAGGATGACATGCTCAATGAAAAATTACTCTCTGGTAGAACATTCAAGTCTTACATCTTAGATTCTTGTGACAAAGTTTTTATATTTTGCTTGAGGACAAGCAACACTTTAAGTTTGGTGTTGTGATGCAATTGCATATTTGTTATATTAGCTAGTTAGTTTAGTTGGTTTTAGCTTAATTTCACTCATTTTCTCTAAATAAACAAGTCCTTTTATGAGTTTTATCTTCATGCATGGGAATGCCAAGGAACATGTTGATTCTAACCAAATTCATGCAAATGATTTAAAGAATGCATACATGAATGAGTATGAATGAATCTCATGAAATTTATTGCATGAATTGGTAAGACTTTGAAGCTATTTCCTTTGTTGATGATAGGTGATGAAACAAGGAAGCATGGAATCAAGAATGATGCAAGCTGGGCAAGAAGAAGAAAAGTTGGCGTTGCCAACTTGGGAATAGGGTGCGTTGTTAAGGACAACGCCAGGCAACCTTGAAGAACAAAAGTTGGCGTTGCCAACTTGAAGAAAGGGGGCGTTGTTGAAGGCAACGCCAGGCAGCCCTGGAGAAGCAAATTTGGGCGTTGCCAACTCTAGAAGGGCGTTGCCAACGCCAATTTGTGAAGCAAGCTTGGCAACCTTGGAAGGCACGAGCACGTTACTAACTTGGAGTGCATTGGCGTGTTTGGCAACAACTCAAGGCAGCCTGGATGATGACTCTCCCATTTCAAGCACGTTGCCAACGTTGGGATGCATAGGCGTGTTCATTGGCAACGCCACACAAGCAAGCTTGGCCCTGGAGGAAGAGAAGCTGGCGTTGCCAACGCCAGGAACCATAGGCGTTATTCAAGGCAACGCCAAGCAACAAATGGAGCCTTGAAGAGGAGCTCGAGGGCGTTGCCAACGCCAGGAACCATAGGCGTGTCCCTAGGCAACGCCACACAAGCAAGACTTGGCCCAGGAAAGGGAGGTGCACGTTGCCAACGCCAAGTTATGAAGGCGTGTTCCTTGGCAACGTAGCAAGCAACTTTGGCACCAAGTTTTGGAGCTCAACCACGTTGCCAACGCCACTATCATTGGCGTGTTTCAAGGCAACGCCAGGAAGCAAATATGGAGCCTTGAGGAAGGCTCGAGCACGTTGCCAACGTGCTGAAGAGAAGGAGTGTTCATCAACAACGCCAGGAATGGTTGCTTGGCTAGGCACCAAGTCTTGGTGCCAACTAAGTTGCCAACGCCAGGAAGCCTTGCCAACCACGTTGCCAACGCCAGGAAGCCTTGCCAACCACGTTGCCAACGCCAGGAAGCCTTGCCAACCACGTTGCCAACGCCAGCTTCTATAGGCGTGTTCAATGGCAACGTGGGAAGCAATGTTTAGAGCCTTGGAGAAGCATCGAGCACGTTGCCAACTCCAGAAAACATTGGCGTGCTCGGCAACAACGCCAGGAAGCTTTGGATGGTGAAGAATGGAGGTAGCACGTTGCCAACTTGGAATATAAGGGCGTTATCCACAACAACTCCAACAAGGCAGCCTGACCTTACCTTCTTCAATGGAAGATATCCTGAGCTACAGAGATCCAAATTGAGTGCTTCCAGTTGCGTTGGAAAGCTAACATTCAGAGCTTTCCAACCATATATAATAGTCTATAATGGAGCATAAAATTGAAGCCAAACCAGAGTCATCTTTAGGCCCTAAAAACAAGAACATGAAGTTGAAATTCAAGAAGGCTAGAGATGAGCCCTGGAGGGGGGCACGAGCACGTTGCCAACGTGCTAGCAAGGGGGCGTGTTTTGCAACAACGCCAGCCCCAAGTCCCTGCCTTGGGAGGTTAGGCACGGGCACGTTGCCAACTTGGGAGTGAAGGTGCGTTTTTGGCAACAACTTGGCAGCTTAACCTTACCTTCTTTGAGGAAGCATAACTTGAGCTAGGAAAGTCCAATTGAGGTGATTCCAGTGGCATTGGAAAGTAGACATCAAGAGCTTTCCAATGATGTATAATAGTCCATATTGAAGCAGAAGGTTGACACTCAAATTCTGGGCTACATTTAGCATGAAAGTAGAGCCAAGAAGAGGAAAAGCAAGTTGTTAGCAACAACTTGGGCTAGCAACGCCCAAGTCTCAAACTTCACTTCCAGGAAATTGTGATGCACGTTGCCAATGTGCATTAAGGCCAGCGTTATTGACAAAAACGCCAAGCCAATGGGCCAGAAGCATGATGAATGAACTCTTCCTTTCCAAGTCTAGCAACACTTCTTCCAATTGAGCCAAGAATTCAACAAAGAGGAAGCCCATATTGCTAACCCAATTCAAGATCTTTGAAAGAGTTTTGGGACTAGTATAAAAAGAGATTGAGTTTGTACTTTGAGGGGACTTTTTGACACTTAGACCTTTTAGACTCTTAGCACTTTTATTTTTGAGAACTCTTTAGCACTTCCGGGAGGATACCCGGAGAGCATTTTTTTGGTTCTTCTTGGAACTTCTCTTCTTCATTTCTTAAGCTTTAAGCATTTCCTTATTCTTCTTCATCTTTTTTGGCATTTTAGTTAAATTTTGGTTTATGGCAATTGTTGTTGAAATTGGAGCTATGACTCACTAAACCCCACTTTCATTAGGGGGAAGAGCTCTGCTTGTTGGAATGCATTGGTGAACTTATCTTTTCCTCCTCAATTCTAATGGTTGATCTAAAGAGGGAACTCTTGTTCTTCAAAGATTCAACCACCATCGAGAGAGGGGTTAATCTATATGAATTATGTGGTGAATTTGAGGAATGAGCCACATAATTCAGTTTAGAGTTCATCCTTTCATGATTTCTTTAATCAATACACCTTGGTTAGTATGTGAGATGTAACTCTCCTTGGTTGAGATTATGGGATTTGTGTGGCTGGATTAGATTTGAGCTTCAGCTCTTCTCATGAACAATTAGATCACGAGAGTGGCAATTGGTTATGTTGAGAGAAATTGAATCACCAAGAGATTGGGATTCAATTACCCACTTGCCATGGATCTATACCCATGATTGAGAAGGATTTGACTAACATCAATTCATGAAAACTAGCATCTCTGATCCCTAATGATCCTCTCTACCATTAATTCTTATTTCTTTTGCTTCTAGTTGTTTGGTTACCCATAACCCAATTCCCTTTTACATTCTGTCACTTTATTATTCTTGTCATCTACGTTTTGTTCCTTTAATTCTTGCTATTTACTCTTATGCTCTTTAGAATTCAGCACTTTAATTTCTTGCAATTAAATTTTGATGTCATTTAAGTTTCTTGCAATTTAAGTTTTAGTTATTTACTTTCATTTTATTTCTACACTCACGTTCTTAAATTCCTTGCCATTTAAATTCTTGCAATTATATTCAAAAGTCACAATACTTATAAAATCAACAACATGTTTGCTTAACTAAATTTACCATTTAACTAAAGTTGCTTAATCTACCAATCCTTGTGGGATCGACCTTACTCTTAGTGAGTCTTATTACTTGATACGACCCGGTATACTTGCCGGTTGTACGTGAAATTTAATTTTTACGTATCAGGTATAAGCTAGATAGATGGCGGCATTCATGAGGATCCGGAAAGTCTAACCTTTTCTGTGGTGTTCTGAGTAGGATCCTGGGAATCCGAAAAGTCTAACCTTGTCTGTGGTATTCCGAGTAGGATTCCGGTAATGAATGACTGTGACGTGCTTCAGACTCGCAAGTGCTGGGCGTTAGTGACAGACGCAAAAGAATCAAGGGATTCTATTCCAGTAGGAGCGGGAACCAACCAGTGATTAGCCGTGCTGTGACAGAGCGCGTGAGCGTAGTTTTCACTGCGAGGATGGGATGTAGCCTTCGGCCAGTGTGATGCCTCCAGACGATTAGCCATGCGAGTGACAGCCGCAGAGGACCATTTTTCCGAGAGGATTAAAAGTAGCCATCGTCGAACGGTGAACCCCTATACACAGCTTGCCATGGAAAAGAGTAAGAAGGATTGAGTTGAAGCAGTAGGAAAGTAGGCGTCCTTGAGCCATACAGTATCTCCATTCGCTTATCTGAAATTCCCACCAATGAATCTGCATAAGTATTCTATCCCTTTTATTATTTCTATTTTCTTATTTCTATTTTTGAAACCATAAACAAATTTAATCTGCCTAACTGAGATTTACAAGGTGACCATAGCTTGCTTCATACCAACAATCTCTGTGGGATCGACCCTTACTCGCGTAAGGTTTATTACTTGGATGACCCAGTACACTTGCTGGTTAAGTTGAACGGAGTTGCGAACCATGGTATTGGCATCATGTTTTTGGCGCCATTACCAGGGAATGAAAAGCAATGAATTTTGAAAAATGGAATAACAATTGAATCACAATTTCGTCCACCAGTCATGTCGGGGGCTTTGAAGTCCTTTGGAACTTTAGATCTCATGATTTCTTTTGTGAATGGGTCTTGGTCCTTGTGTGGGCTATCCTCGCGATAGGATCGAGTGGTCTTAGTTTTGATGTCAGCTTCGAGCTTTAGGAGTTTGTCTTCTAGCTCTCGACACCATTTCGTTTCACTCCGGAGGTCTCTCCTGGCCTCTCGTTGCCGTTCAGCTTCCTGTTCGAGTTAATTAAAGTGATCCTGGTGTTGATAGATAGCATCCAACATTTCTGTGTTTGGGGTTTGCTTGTCTCCCTTGGATTGAGGTGTGTCCTTTGATACAGCATCCATATTTTTAAGCGGCGTTCTATCTTTCAGATTGGAGTTGTGGTCATTGTTAGGATTGTTTGCCATGACGGTGGGATGACTTCCAGGTTCTCTGGCAACGGCGCCAATATTCCGAGGGTTACCTGAAACTGAAGATCGATCTCAGATGAGATCTTTTGATGTGATCGGAGCCGTTGGGTCCGACTTGCTGGTTCTAGAGATGCTGTTGATCCTTGGTCACCGGAGGGTGGTGGTACCTGCAAGAGACTCTGATGCTTAAGTTAGCATGGGCTTTAGGCAATATTTTATGTAGAATCAGAGTGTGAGTTATACCTAGGTGCTATAGTGTATTTATAGTAGTGTGGGGTGACATTCCTTGAGATAAGTTTATTATCTTATCTTATCTTTTTGAGGGTGAGCTCACCTATCTTTTGGCCAGCCGCCTTTAGGTGCTGTGTCCTTCTGTTTTGGGCCTATTTTAGGCCTTTGGTGATTTGGCCGAGCTCTTTGAGAGGAGGTCGGTAACGAGCCAACCTTACAAGAGGTCGGTTATTTTTGTCTTCGTCCGACCCAGTCCTTATAGCTCAATCCAGGGTATGAACACATAGGTTTCTGAATTTGTGAGTGGACCGTTAGAGTACTATATTGATCATGATTATGGAAACTTAAGAGTTGATGGTAAACTTGTGAAATCAAGGATTAATGATGGTTATGACGAGTTTGGGACTCGAAGAGAAATGGTGAATTATTGGATATTGAAAGTGATCACTGAATGAAATATGGATATACATTGTTGTATACTAAGACTGTTGAGACACTATGCACCTGGCAAGGATGGTTGGTGAATCCTGCTTGTCAAGGTCGCGGTGGCGGCATAAGTGCGGTGGTTAGTCTTGCTTATGTTAAGATGTGAGGTTTGGTGACTAAGAATCCCGCTCGCATCCTTTTGGAATCACAAGAGTGTGCCAGGCGCTATATCCTTGGACTGTGTGCCGGGCATGATATCCCTAGAGGTTCCTATTTATATTCATGACCGAAAGGTGACATTCTCATGGGAATGTGTCGGGTTGGTAGTTGAACCGAAAATGTGATGTCAGCCAATAGGACAAGCATTTATAAATTTGAATCTTATGCTGGATGTGAAGTTCTAGGAATGCCTTTGGTGTCCCAGAACCTTATATCTTACATTCTTGGACACTGTTACCATACTGAGAACCTCCAATTCTCATACCATATTCTGTTGTTATTTTTCAGATGCAGGTCGTAACCCACCTCAGTGAGTTGCGAGATGGTGACGAAGCGGAGGATCTTTAATTTTATCACCTTTTTTTATTTTAGTTTATGTTATTATAGACTCTCTCTCACTTTTGTATCCTTGTTGCCTTAGAGGTTTGACTTTGAGATATAAGTTGTATAAGCTGTTTTAACTCAAAAACTTTGTTATGTTTGTATGTAACTTGTCGGCCTAAACTCCGCGGGTTGCGGCTAGTATTCTATGACTATTATGCTTATATATCTACATATACTTTGTTATCTTGTACCTGTATCTTATCCTTTACGCTTTTAGTTATCGTGTGAACGCTTTGTGCTTTTCTGTTTCTGTTTTGAGCTTTAATTCTTCATCAGGCTTCTCGTGGCACTTAGTTATCCTTTGCTTTATGGCATGAGGTAAGGTTTAGGGTAATTAGGGTGTTACATTTAGTGGTATCAGAGTGGTTCATCCTCGAGAGCTTGAGCGATGAATCAATTGTGCTTCATTGCATACTCTGTGTCTTTTTCTTTCATGCCATTTAGGTTATCTGCTTGATATGTGTATAGCATGATTGTTTGTGAGTAATTTTTTGGGATAATTGATGCATTAGGCTTTTGATATTGAGACTGATAACCTTGATATCAACTGTTTGGTGTAGATAAAAACCTCGTACGAGTGCACGGAGAGGCAATGAGGGTAATCAACCCGTTAATGAAGATGCCGAGTTTATGGCGGCAGTGGCCAACCTGGCTAATACTATGGAAGCGAATGCTACTGCGACTATGCAAGCTGTGGAAAGGATGGGTCAACCGGCTGGGAACAGGAATGAAAATGGAAATAGGATTGGAGAAGGAGATGGTAACAACTTGGGTGGTGCTCCGATGACCATGGCTTCATTTCTAAAGGTTCATCCACTAACTTTTAGGGGGTCAACCAACCCTACTGAAGCAGATAATTGGTTCCAGGTCATGGAACGTGCTCTATAGGCTCAACATGTTCTGAACAATCAATTTATGGAGTTTGCGGTGTACCAACTTCTAGGAGAGGCTCAACACTGGTGGCAAGGAGAATGCCACTTACTACAACTTTAGAACACCGAGATTCCTTGAGATGTGTTTCAAACCACCTTCTATAAGAAATATTTTCCCGAGTTAGTAAGAGAAGCTAGGGAGTTGGAGCTTATGCAACTGAAGCAAGGCTCATTGTCCGTGGTCAATTACGCTAATCGGTTCGAGAAACTCTATAGGTTCTCAAGGGTGTGTCAGGGTGCCCCGAGTCCTATGAGAGTTAGAAGTGCATCAAATATCAAGAAGGTCTGAGAGAAAACATCATGACTACTGTGGCTCCTTTGGAGATTTGGATCTTTTCTGAGCTTGTGAATAAGGCGAGGTTTGTGGAGGAGTGTGCGATGAAGGTGGCGTTAGCAAGAGATACTCGCAGATAAAACAACTACTGTGGGCGTGGAAAGTACTTTGAACAAAGAGATCAGAACTTCAAGAGGGGTGGACATGCACTTCAACACCCTCAAGGTCAAGGCAACATTAGGAGACCCACTTATAATTAGTGTTAGAACCGCGACTAATTATCCGCCTAATCAATTAATTAATATTGCCCAAATTAGGTTACGAAAAATTAGAGTGAGAATTTGAGGATTTAAATATGATTTTTTGGACTCAGTAGATTTTTCTGAGTCAGAAAATGTGTTTTCTGCGAGAAACCGTAAATCGGTAGTTGAACTGATTGAACCGGTTCATGTCTGCCTGGTACTGCGTGAGAAAAACTGAAAACAGTAAAAAACCTTAGAAAAATATTAGAAGTAAAAAACCGGGCATTAATTTTAAAGGTTTGCCCTGAAGTTGGGTCAAACGGGCTAAAAACGCTAACAAGTTGGACCAGGCCCAAGTTAGGCCCAAGCCCAATATATATAAGCCATTAAATGAACCCTTCAGCTCATTAAACACAACACACACAGTAGAAGAGAGATTGAAGAAGTGAGGAGGGTTTCCATTAAAACAATATTCACTTCTCACTTCAACTCGCGATATCTCGAACTACGGTGCTCCGATTTGTGTGCCATCACCGACTACGCGAAGCTCTCGCCAAACTCGTCACATCTATCTAAGCGTTGTGGTAAGTTTCTCAAGTTTCTCTATTCAGTTTCCTGCCCTAAGAATTTCAAGTTTGATGAGTGATGATCTTGAGAAAACCTTGTATTTTGGTTGTTTAGGTGCTACTCCTTAGTGAAGAAATGTTGGGTTCTAGCCCAAATTTCAGTAGATGAGGTAAGATTCTCAAGAATCCTAGTAAAAAAGATTAATTATGAGTGTTAGGTTTTGATTTATGTGGAATATGTGATATTAGCTTGGATATTGGAGCTTGTTAGTGATTGTTGGTGCTTGTTGGAGTAGAATTGGTGGCTTGCTTGTGGTTGAAAACCTAGCTTGTGCTGAAATCTGGGTTTTTGGCATATTGGGAATCGGCCAAGGTATGGTTTTAGTTTCCTCTATGTAGTATATAATAGTCATGGATACTTAGGCTAGTGACCCATATGATAGGTTTGAATTAAAATGGTTGTTGAGTTGTTGAATGATAATGTATGATGATTTATGATGGGTTGATGAATTTGAGTAATTATGATGATTGATGATGATATGATGGTGATGAATGATTGTGTGGATTGAAAAGTGAATGGTAATGATATATGTGATGTTGAGATTGATGAAATGGTAATGTGGGTGGAAAATGTGAATGAGGATTGATTATAATGTTATACCTTTGAGCGCTAGCATAGCCTATGCGCATACATACCCAATGAACGTTTACAACCTGTGCACACGGACACGTTGGGAAGGGCAATCTGTTGAGGGTGAGAGCATGTCTTGTCCGAGCGAACAAAATTGCAAAATTTGCTACTTGTGCATACGCACACGTTTTAAAACTTCTCCTGGGCGTGCGGACGCGCACCCCTGTGCGTACGCACACGCCTTGTTTCTCAAACTTAAACTTTGTTTTCAACAATTTCACCTTCCCAATAAGATTGTAAGCTTCTGTGATATCATTTTAAGACTTTAGGGCTAAATTTTGGGTATGAAAACATGGGAAAGAACCCATGGGTTTTAGTTGATGTTACTTAGAAAAATTAGAAAATGGAGGCTTAGGTTTTGGGTGTATTGAGGATGGGTTTTGTTGGCCTGTGAAGGTAGATTGGAATATGAAATGAGAATTAATAAACTGATGAGTTCGGAATAGAAATGTGAATTGACAGTAGTTGAGATGAGTCGAGAACTCGGAATGGAAATGTTGTTTGACAGTGATTGAGATGAATCGATGACTCGAATGTGCAATGATGAATCATTAATGTATTCAAAATATTTTCTGAAAAACCACTGAACTACTATTTTATACTGAGATTGTGAAACGTTATGCTTGGCAGGGAACGGTGGTTAATCCCGATTGTCGAGGTAGCGGTGGCGACGTAAGGACGGTGGTTAATCCCGCTTAATTGAGATGTGAAGTCTGTGGCAAGAGTATCCCGCTCGCATCCCTTCGGATTAATAGAGTGTGCAGGCACAAAATCCTGGACGGTGTTCCAAGCACCATATCTCGGGGGTTCCCAATGATGATTTCGATGGGCGACATCTCCATGGAGATGTGTCGGGTTGGTAGTTGAACCCGTCAATGTGATATCACAGCCATTAAGACAGGCATTCATCATGTGCATCTTCTAATTGTTTGTATGCTTTGCTGACTTGTAATTGTATGCCTAATTGTATAACATGCCTAATTGCTTACTTGACTTACTTGCCTTATATGCCTCTACCTGTGTTTTACTTGCATTGTATATAATTGCGCTTTCTACTGGGATTGAGGAGGTTTGGAAGGCGGTGGTGATGGGATCGCATGGAGGATAGGTTGGTGAAGGCTGTGGGATAGTGAAAACTGTTAGAATAGAAAATCCCCTAAGATAGATTACCCTTTTATTGTATTATGGTTTAAGTTATGCTTTACTATTTTAATATGCTTTAAGATAAATCTTGTGATGGATATGAAGTTCTAGGATTGCCTTTGGCGTCCCGGGGTCTTATATCCTACATCACTGGGCACTGTTACCATACTGAGAACCTCCGGTTCTCATACCATATTTCTGTTATTTTTTTCAGATGCAGGTCGCAACCCACCTCGGTGAGTTGCTTTGGATGGTGACAGAAGTGGAGGATCATAATACTTTTGGAGTTTTTGTTTATTTTGTTTATACATCTCTCACTTTTGTATTTTGCTTTGCCTAGAGGCTTGTATTGAGAGAGAAAAACTTATATAAGTTGTTTTAAATTTCAGGTTCTGTTTTGTCTGTATATATAGCTAGCCGGCTTAAACTTTGTGAGTCGTGGCTAGATTCTCATGATATTATACTATTATCTTATACTATATCTGTTTCTTGTTCTTTAAGTTAGAAGCTTCATTAGTACATTTTGCGCTTTTAAATCCTATTTTTTAGTTATATCCTTCATCGGGCTTCTAGATTATATTAATTTTTTCTATATATATTATATGTATAAGCTTTAGAACTGCCGTAACCTTTGATTAACCTTTGCTTTACGATGCGAGGTAAAGCTTAGGCTAATTAGGGTGTTACAATTAGTACCACACAGCGAGAGAAAGATGTAATTAGAGTAAGCCTTCTCTATATTTAACTTGTGATTGTTGTGAGTGTTTTCATCCTTATAACTCATGCAAGATGGGTATAGGTGGTTTCTTCAATTGTGGATGGCCTGGTCACATGGCGAAGGATTGCACTCGTGGGAAAATCGATCCCCGGCAATGGCGCCAAAATTCTCAAGAAAATAGACAAATGTTGGTTGGGGTCTTCAAGAGCGCCACCTCCATAAGCACAATTATTTTGCACCAAAGTGATTAGTTGAGGCTTTAACTCAAAATCATTTGCATGAATATTTGGGGTGAGGATGCTGCTCCCATAATGTCTGGGATTAAGAGGCCAACACCCTTCTTGCAGGTTGAGCATTGTTGCTCACTCCCTCTTTACGCACCTCAGCCTCCATGACTTGCAAAAATCACAAACGAACCAAATGAAACCTGGACATTCTAATGCTAGAATGTGGTTAAAGGGTTAGGTGACACAATGTGTCCAACAGTTAATGTGCTTAGTAAAAATAAAAAGAAAATGCTTAATCTAGATTATCACCCTACTTAATCATTGTCAATCTAAATCAATCCCCGGCAACGGCGCCAAAAACTTCATGAGGGAAAATCGATTCCACACAAACTCACCAGCAAGTGTACCGGGTCGCATCAAGTAATAACTCACAAGAGTGAGGTCGATCCCACAGAGATTGATGGATTGAGCAATTTTAGTTAGGTGATGAATTTAGTTAAGCGAATATTTGATGGTTTGGGTGATTTTGACTGACAGAAGCTAAATTGCAAGTGAAGAAGAATGCAGAAGCTAAATTGTGCAGAAAAGTAAACTGCAGAAGAGATAAATTGCAGAAACTCAAAGTGCAAGAAAGTAAAAGAGTTGAAACTTAAATTGCAAGAAAAGTAAATTGCAGAAACTTAAAGTGGAATAATTGTAAATTGCTTAATCTAAATTGCTGAGGAATGTAAATTGTTTAAAGAATATAAGGAATTGGGTGCTGGGATTCAGAATTGAACAAGAAAATGCAAGTTAAAGTAAATCAGAGAGCTATGAGATGCAGGAATTCATATCTGGATCTCAGTAGCACAAACAGAAATAGAAAATTGCTTGAGGAGACAAATAGCAAGAAAGCTTAACTCAATTGTGAAATTTTAAAAGAGAAATTGAAGATCGAAGAACAGCAATGAGATTGGAAAGCATATCTAGATCTCAATTGCTCCTTCGATCAAACAGAAAAGAAATTGCAGAAGAAATGAAAATAAAAACAGCAAAGGAGATTTAGATCCAATTCTTAGAACTAGTGAGAAGAAAAGCAAAAGGTGATTCTCAGAGTTAGAATCAATGGAGCTCTTCAATCTCAATTCAAAACCCATAAATAGAAAGTAGAAGTTGCAGAAGAAAAGAAAAATGAAAACAGAAAGCTAGATCCAATTCCCAAATCCCAAATTCAAAGACAAATGAAAATTAAAAGTGAAAACAAAAAAATGAGCTAAAAGTCCTCTACAAATCAAATTAACTCCTATTTATACACTTTCTATTTTGGTCTTCAAAGCTTGGAGTGGCCCTTTGGTTTTTGGATTTGAAGAAAGATGGGTTCGGTTGGCTTCGGTTCAAGTTGGCTTGGAGACATGGGTCAGCTCCCAAGGGAGCGCTCTGTTTGGTCTAGTGAACGCTACGTTCACTTAGCCTTGTCATGTGCCAAGCCTCCTTTCCCATAGCTCCTTGTACATAGCGTTCACTCTTTGAACACTACGTTCAAATTGTGAACGCTACACTAGATTGCTTGCTTTCCTTGGCTTAGAGGTATGAAAAAGGTAAAGAAAGGGAGCGCTACGTTGCCTTTTTCCAATGCCTCCTCTTGGTGAGTCTTCCTCCTAAGGCTTGAAGAATAAAAATGTTGTCTCTTGAGAATGCTACATTGCCTTTTCCAAATGCTGCTTCCTTGGCTAGCAAATTTGGTGTGCATGGGGCAGCTCTAGTATAGCACTCTGTTCCCTCCTTTGAATGCTACGTAGCTCCCTTGGTTTGATGCTTAGCCTTGCTTCCTTGACAAAGAGTCACAAGAAAGGGAGGAAATGTGAGCGTAGCGTTCACTTCTTGGAACGTTACCCTTGGCTCGCTTGGTTGTGTTCCTTGCTTCCCTTGATTGAGGCACGAAAAAGGTAGGGAATGTGAGCGTGGCGTTCACATTTTGGAACGCTACCCTTGGCTTGCCTAGTTCCCAACTTTGAGTCACGAGAAAGGGAGGAATAGTGAACGTGGTGTTCACTCTTTAGAATGCTACCTTTGCTTCCTTTGTTGAGTGCAACATTTTAATGTCATGGGCCACGCTTTTAAGAGCGTGGCCTAAGGTCCAAAGCGTGCTCAAACTTCAAATTGTGCCAAAAATTCTTCTTTCTTCTTTTTCATCATTTCTTCACCTACAAGTAACCAAACAACTAATCAAAGTTCCACCAAAATCACTAGATCTTTGCACCACTTATAAAATCAATTAAGTCTAGCATAAAACCTATGATTTTATGTAAAATAGATGATGTTTGATTGATTCAAGAAAATCAAGAGAATCCATTCCAATTACTTACTTATGGTGAAAGAAAGTGCATAAAACCTAATGAAACTAAAGAAAATGCTTGTAAAACTAGCATAAGATGACTTTTCATCACCTGGTCACATGGTGAAGGATTGCACTCGTGGGAGGAACCCGAATACGGGTCGGAATCAACAATAAGATCGGGTGTTTTCTGTGAACGCCAACGATGCTTCTAAGGTAGATCCTTTGATGAGAGTTACATGTTTAATTGGAAATAAAACATTGGTTGCCTTATATGATACTGGAGTTTCGTATTCATTTATTGCATTCATAAGGTCGAGGAACTAGGGTTGAAAATGTCAGAATTAGCTTTCGATTTGCATGTGCATACCCCATATCAGACAGTTGTGACTAACTCAAGTTGTATAAAAATATCTTCTAAGATTGAGGATAGAACCTTTGTTCATGATTTGATCTATTTGTCGATGGTTGGGTTGGAGATGATTTTGGGGTTTGATTGGTTGTCAAAGAACCGAGTATTGTTGGATTATTTTGAGCGATCAATTTGCTTTATGTCGGAAGGGGAATGAAGGGTAGTAGTAGCTGAGGGTTATTACCTGAACTCTTCAACAGTGAACTGTAGTGGAAAAGAGTGTCAAGGTTATATACTTTTGGCTGTGAATGCGTCAGGTGATGAACAAAAGTTAGATCAAATTTTTGTAGTTAGAAATTTTCCTAAAGTATTTCCTAAAGATATTCCCGAATTTCCACCTCAATGGGAAATTGAATTTGCAATAGACTTGGTGCCGGGAGCCAGACCAGTGTCAATTGCACCGTACAGAATGGCTCTGATAGAGCTGGCTGAACTCAAGACTCAGTTGGAAGAGCTTTTGAACAAGAGGTTCATTCGACCGAGTGTGTCTCTGTGGGGAGTGCCAGTATTATTGGTAAAGAAGAAAGATAGAGGAATGCGACTCTGCATGGATTATCGTCAGTTAAACAAAGTGACAGTGAATAACAAGTATTCGTTGCCAAGGATAGATGACTTAATGGATCATTTTAGGGAGCTAGGGTGTTTTTGAAGATTGATTTAAGATCAGAATAAGATTAGATAAGGGTGAAGGAGGATAATATTCCAAAAATGGCATTTAGGACACGCTATGGACACTACGAGTTTACGGTGATGTCCTTTGGATTGACGAATGCACCTGGTGTGTTCATGGATTACATGAATAGAGTATTTCGTCCCTTTTTGGATAAGTTTGTGGTGGTGTTCATAAATGACATTCTAGTTTACTCAAAGACGACAAAAGAGCACGAAGAGCACTGATGAGCGGATAATTTATATGCTTTTTGGCATTGTTTTTAGGTAGTTTTTAGTAAGTTCAAGCTACTTTTAGGGATGTTTTCATTAGTTTTTATGCTAAATTCACATTTCTGGACTTTACTATGAGTTTGTGTATTTTTCTATGATTTCAGGTAATTTCTGGCTGAAATTGAGGGACTTGAGCAAAACTCTGAAAAAGGCTGACAAAAGGACTGCTGATGCTGTTGGATTCTGACCTCTCTGCACTCGAAATGGATTTTCTGGAGCTACAGAACTCCAATTGGCGCGCTCTCAACGGCGTTGGAAAGTAGACATCCAGGGCTTTCCAGCAATATATAATAGTCCATACTTTATTCGGAAATTGAGGACGTAAAGTGGCGCTTAACGCCAAGTACATGCTGCTGTCTGGAGTTAAACGCCAGAAACACGTCATAACCCGGAGTTGAACGCCAGAAACATGCTATAACTCGGCATTCAACTCCAAGAAAAGCCTCAGTTCGTGGATAGATCAAGCTCAGCCCAAGCATACACCAAGTGGGCCCCGGAAGTGGATTTATGCATCAAATACTTACTCATGTAAACCCTAGTAGCTAGTATAGTATATATAGGACATTTAACTATTGTATTAGAAGTCTTTGACCATTCGGTCTTTTGATCATTCAAGGGGGCTGGCCATTCGGCCATGCCTGAACCTTTCACTTATGTATTTTCAACGGTAGAGTTTCTGCACACCATAGATTAAGGGTGTGGAGCTCTGCTGTACCTCAAGTTTCAATACAATTACCATTACTTTCTATTCAATTCTCTTTTATTCTTATTCCAAGATATACGTTGCACTTCAACTTGATAAATATGATGATCCGTGACACTCATCATCATTCTCAACTATGAACGCGCGTGACTGACAACCACTTCCGTTCTACCTTAGGCCGGGCGCATATCTCTTAGATTCCCCAACAGAATCTTCGTGGTATAAGCTAGATAGATGGCGGCATTCATGGGGATCTGGAAAGTCTAACCTTGTCTGTGGTATTCCGAGTAGGATTCTGGTATTGAATGACTGTGACGAGCTTCAAACTCCTGATGGCTGGGCGTTAGTGATAGACGCAAAAGAATCAAGGGATTCTATTCCAACCTGATTGAGAACCGACAGATGATTAGCCGTGCTGTGACAGAGCATTTGCACCATTTTCACTGAGAGGATGGGATGTAGCCATCAACAAGGGTGATGCCTCCAGACGATTAGCCATGCAGTGACAGCGCATAGGACCATTTTCCCGAGAGGATGAAAAGTAGCCATTGTAGATGGTGATGCCCTACATACATCTTGCCATGGAAAAGAGTAAGAAGAATTGGATGAATGTAATAAGAAAGTAGAAATACAAGAGGAGCACAACATCTCCATACGCCTATCTGAAATTCCCACTATTGATTTACATAAGTATTTCTATCCCTTTTTATTTTCTGTTTATTATTAATTTTTGAACTCATCATAAACCATTTAATCTGCCTAACTGAGATTTACAAGTTGACCATAGCTTGCTTCATACCAACAATCTCTGTGGGATTGACCCTTACTCACGTAAGGTATTACTTGGATGACCCATTACACTTGCTGGTTAAGTTGAACGGAGTTATGATCACACCAGGGATTATGAAGATCCCAATTCATCACACCATGATCTCTTTGGGGTATTTTTGATTTCATACAAATACAAAGAGACCAACTTTGAGGATCACAATTTCGTCCACCAAGTTTTTGGCGCCGTTGCCGGGGATTGTTCGAGTTTGGACAACTGACGGTTCATCTTGTTGCTCAGATTAGGTAATTTTCTTTTCAAAAATTTTTCAAAATTTTTCTTTTCTTTTCCGTTTTTCCAAACTTTATTTTTGAAAAAATTAATAAAAATCCAAAAAAATTAGAAAATTATAAAAACTAAAAATATTTTGAGTTTCTTGTTTGAGTCTTGAGTCAATTTTTAAGTTTGGTGTCAATTGCATGATTTAAAAATTTTTCTTGCATTTTTCGAAAATTCCATGCATTCATAGTGTTCTTCATGATCTTCAAGTTGTTCTTGACAAGTCTTCTTGTTTGATCTTGATGTTTTCTTGCTTTGTGTTGTTTGTTGTTTTTCATATACATTTTTTGTTTGTTAGAGTCCATGCATTAAAGATTTCTAAGTTTGGTGTCTTGCATGTTTTCTTTGCATCAAAAATTTTTCAAAAATATGTTCTTGATGTTCATCATGATCTTCAAAGTGTTCTTGGTGTTCATCTTGACATACATAGTGTTCTTGCATGCATCATGTGTTTTGATCCAAAATTTTTAAGTTTTGGGTCATTTTTGTGTTTTTCTCTATCATAATTAAAAAGTCAAAAATCAAAAAAATATCTTTTCCTTATTTTTCTCATAATTTTCAAAAATTTGAGTTGACTTAGTCAAAAATTTTCAAAATTAGTTGTTTCTTACAAGTCAAGTCAAATTTTCAATTTTAAAAATCTTATCTTTTCAAAATCTTTTTCAAAAATCATATATTTTCCCTCTTTTTCGAAAATTTCAAAAATCTTTTTCAAAATATTTTCAAAATCTTTTTCTTATCTTTTATATCATATTTTCGAAAATAGGCTAACAATTAATGTGATTGGTTCAAAAATTTGAAGTTTGTTACTTTCTTGTTAAGAAAAGTTCACTCTTTAAGTTCTAAAACCATATCTTTTAGTTTCTTGTTAGTTAAATAATTTTAAAAATTAAATCTTTTTCAAACATATCTTTTTATCTTTTATCTTATCTTTTTTATTTTATCTTTTATCATATCTTTTTCAAAAAAAATTTATCTTTTTCAAAATTTGATTTTAAAATATCTTATCTAACTTCTTATCTTCTTATCTTTTCAAATTTAATTTTAATATCTTTTTCAACTAACTATTTGACTTTTTGTTTGTTTCTTATCTTTTTCAAAACCACCTAACTACTTTTCCCTCTTCAATTTTCGAAAATATCTCACCCTTTTTCAAAATTCTTTTTAATTAATTAATTAGTTTTAATTTAAATTTAATCTTATTTTTTATCTCTAATTTTCGAAAATTTCTAACCCCTTTTTTTTAAAAAATTATTTTCGAATTTTCTATCTCTTCTCTCTTATTCTATTTAATTATTTATTTACTAACACTTCTCTTCACCTCTCTTCACCTAAATATCCGAACCCACTCTTCTTCATTCTTCTCCCCTTTCTTTTTCTACTAACATAAAGGAATCTCTATACTGTGACATAGAGGATTCCTCTTCTTTTCTTGTTTTCTTCTCTTTCATATGAGCAGGAGCAAGGAAAAAAGATACTCTTGTTGAAATTGATCCTGAATCTTAGAGGACTCTGAAGAGAAAATTAAGAGAAGCTAAGTTACAACAATCTAAAGGTAACCTTTCAGAAACATTAGAACAAGAGAAGGAGATGGCAGTCGAAAATAATAATAATGCAAGAAGAATGCTTGGTGACTTCACAAAGCCAACGTCCAAATTTGATGGAAGAAGCATCTCCATTCTTGCCATTGGAGCCAATAATTTTGAGCTTAAGCCTCAACTAGTTGCTTTAATGCAACAGAATTGCAAGTTTTATGGACTTCCATCTGAAGATCCTTACCAGTTTTTAACTGAGTTCTTGCAGATTTGTGAGACTGTTAAGACGAATGGAGTAGATCCTAAAGTCTACAGGCTCATGCTTTTCCCTTTTGCTGTAAGAGACAGAGCTAGAATATGGTTAGATTCACAACCTAAGGATAGCCTGGACTCTTGGGATAAGCTGGTCACAGCCTTCTTGGATAAATTCTTTCCTCCTCAAAAGCTTAGCAAGCTTAGAGTGGATGTTCAGACCTTCAAACAAAAAGATGGTGAATCCCTCTATGAAACTTGGGAAAGATACAAGCAGTTGACCAAAAGGTGTCCATCTGACATGTTTTCAGAATGGACCATATTAGATATATTCTATTATGGTCTATCTGAGTTTTCGAAAATGTCATTGGACCATTCTGCAGGTGGATTTATTCACCTAAAGAAAACGCCTGAAGAGGCTCAAGAACTCATTGACATGGTTGCAAATAACCAATTCATGTACACTTCTGAGAGGAATTTCGTGAATAATGGGACACCTCAGAGGAAGGGAGTTCTTGAAATTGATGCTCTGAATGCCATATTGGCTCAGAACAAAGTGTTGACTCAGCAAGTCAACATGATCTCTCAAAGTCTGAATGGATGGCAAAATGCATCCAACAGTACTAAATAGGCAGCTTCTGAAGAAGCTTATGATCCTGAAAACCCTGCAATGGCAGAGGTCAATTACATGGGTGAACCTTATGGAAACACCTATAATTCATCATGGAAAAATCATCCAAATTTCTCATGGAAGGATCAACAAAAGCCTCAACAAGGCTTTAACAATGGTGGACGCAATAGGCTGAGCAATAGCAAGCCTTTTCCATCATCTTCTTAGCAACAGACAGAGAATTCTGAACAAAACACTTCTAATTTAGCCAATCTAGTCTCTGATCTGTCAAAGGCCACTTTCAGTTTCATGAGTGAAACAAGATCCTCCATCAGAAATCTGGAGGCACAAGTGGACCAACTGAGTAAGAAAGTCATTGAAACTCCTCCCAGTATTCTCCCAAGCAATACAGAAGAGAATCCAAAAGGAGAGTGCAAGGCCATTGATGTAATCAACATGGCCGAATGCACAAGGGAGGAGGAGGACGAAAATCCTAGTGAGGAAGACCTCCTGGGACGTCCCTCAAGCAAGAAGGAGTTTCCTATTAAGGATCCAAAGGAATCTGAGGCTCATGTAGAGACCATAGAGATTCCATTAAATCTCTTTCTGCCATTCATGAGCTCTGAAGACTATTCTTCCTCTGAAGAGGATGAAGATGTGACTGGAGAGCAAGTTGCTCAATATTTAGGAGCTATTGGTGCACGAAATTGTGATCACTACTTTTCATAACTCAAATAATCCCTAGTAATGGCCCCAAAGACTTGGTGCTCAATACCATGGCATAAACACAACTTCGCACAACTAACCAGCAAGTGCACTGGGTCGTCCAAGTAATAAACCTTACGCGAGTAAGGGTCGATTGATGAGCGGATAATTTGTACGCTTTTTGGCATTGTTTTTAGTATGTTTTTAGTGTCTTTTAGTTAGTTTTTATTATATTTTTATTAGTTTTTAGTTAAAATTCACTTTTCTGGACTTTACTATGAGTTTGTGTGTTTTTCTGTGATTTCAGGTATTTTCTGGCTGAAATTGAGGGATCTGAGCAAAAATCTAATCCAGAGACTCAAAAGGACTGCAGATGCTGTTGGATTCTGATCTCCCTGCACTCGAAGTGAATTTTCTGGAGCTACAGAAGCCCAATTGGCGCGATCTCAACGGCGTTGGAAAGTAGACATCCTGGGCTTTCCAGCAATATATGATAGTCCATACTTTGCCCAAGATTTGATGGCCCAAACCGGCGTTCAAAGTCACCTCAAGAAATTCCAGCGTTAAACGCCGGAACTGGCATAAAACTTGGAGTTAAACGCCCAAACTGGCATGAAAGCTGGCGTTTAACTCCAGAAAACGTCTCTACACGAAAATGCTTCATTGCTCAGCCCAAGCACACACCAAGTGGGCCCGGAAGTGGATTTTTATGTCATTTACTCATCTTTGTACACCCTAGGCTACTAGTTCTCTATATATAGGACCTTTTACTATTGTATTTTCATCTTCGGACATCTAGTTCTTAGATCATTTGGGAGGCTGGCCTCACGGCCATGCCTAGACCTTGTTCTTATGTATTTTCAACGGTGGAGTTTCTACACACCATAGATTAAGGTGTGGAGCTCTGCTGTACCTCGAGTATTAATGCAATTACTATTGTTCTTCTATTCAATTCCGCTTGTTCTTGTTCCAAGATATCACTTGTTCTTCAACTTGATGAAGGTGATGATCCGTGACACTCATCATCATTCTCACTTATGAACAAGGTGACTGACAATCATTCTCTTGGATTCTTTAATCGGAATCTTCGTGGTATAGGCAGGACCTGATGGCGGCATTCAAGAGAATCCGGAAGGTCTAAACCTTGTCTGTGGTATTCTGAGTAGGATTCAATGATTGAATGACTGTGACGTGCTTCAAACCTGTAACCTGCTGGGCGTTAGTGACAGACGCAAAAGAGGGATTCTATTCCGGTAGGGGAGGGAACCAAACCGGTGATTGGCCGTACTGTGACAGAGTATGTGAGCATTAGCTTTCACTGCGAGGATGGGAGGTAGCCATTGACAACGGTGAAACCCTACACGAGCTTGCCATGGAAAGGAGTAAGATGGATTGGATGAAGACAGTAGGAAAGCAGAGAGACGGAAGGGAAGGTATCTTCATACGCTTGTCTGAAGCTCTTACACCAATGATATACATAAGTATCCCTATCTTTATCTTTTATGATATTTTCGTTCATCACTATACCCATTTGAGTCTGCCTGACTGAGATTTACAAGGTGACCATAGCTTGCTTCATACCAACAATCTCCGTGGGATCGACCCTTACTCGCGTAAGGTTTATTACTTGGACGACCCAGTGCACTTGCTGGTTAGTTGTGCGAAGTTGTAGTGATCACAATTTCGTGCACCAAGTTTTTGGCGCCGTTGCCGGGGATTGTTCTTGTGTATGGACAACTGACGGTTCATCTTGTTGCTTAGATTAGGTATTATTTTTCTTCAGAGTTCTTAAGAATGAATTCTAGTGTTTCAAGGTGATGTTCTTATCATCACCAAAGCTGATTGATCATCATCAATTTAGCTCTTGAATGCAATGTCCTGCTGAAGCTTAGCCGGCCATGTCTAATCCCTTTAGACTAAAGCTTTAGACTAACATTGCATGATTCCTGGAATTCTCATTAAGAACTTTGATACCTTTATTTTCCTTTTCACTTAATTTTCGAAAAAAAAAGCCAAAAAAATTACAAAATCATAAAACCCAAAAATATTTCTTGTTTGAGTCTAGAGTCTCATTTTAAGTTTGGTGTCAATTGCATGTTTCTGTTCTTCTTGCATTTTTCGAATTTTTGCATGTGTCTTAATTAATCTTCAAGCTGTTCTTGATGATTTTCTTGTTTTGATCTTTGAATTCTATTGACTTGAGTGTTTTGTTGTTTCTCATATGCATTCTTATTTTGTTAGTGTCAATAGTGTACAAACTGCTAAGTTTGGTGTCTTGCATGCATTGTTATTTGATTTTAGTTGCATTTTGATTATTCCTCATTTTTTTTAAAAAAAAAAATCCAAAAATATTTTTAATTTGTGTCTTTTCAAGTCAATAATACAGAGAATTGAAGATTCAGAACATACTGCAGAGGAATCACACAGAAAAAGCTGGGCATTCAAAAATGCCCAGTGAAGAAGACAGACTGGCATTTAAACGCCAGCCAGGGTGCCTGGCTGGGCGTTTAACGCCCAAAAGGGTATAGTTTTGGGCGTTAAACGCCAGAATGTGCACCATTCTGGGCGTTTAACGCCAGGATGGCAAAGGGGGAAGATTTTGTTTTCAAAATCAATTTTTTTCAAGTTTTCAAAGTTTTTCAAAATCAAATCTTTTTCAAATCATATCTTTTCAATCAAATGTTTTCAAAATCAATTTCTTTCCTTTTTCAAAGATACTTACTAACAATTAATGATTTGATTGAACATTTTTTGCCTTTTCTGTTGAGGAAGGTTTTATGTTTGAATCATATCTTTTCTTGTTAGGCAAGTCATTAATTTTTAAAATCAAATCTTTTTAAATTGTTTTCAAATCATATCTTTTAAAATGTTTTTCAAATCATATCTTCTCAATCACATCTTTTTAAAAGCATAACTTTTCAATCATATCTTTTTAATCACATATTTTTCAAAATAAGTTTTCAATCATATCTTTTTGATTTCTAATTTCAAATCTTTTTCAAAAATCACTTGATTCTTTTTCTATTCTTAGTTTTTGAGAATCAATTAGTGTTTTTCAAAATGTTTTCAAAATTTTTTACTTAATTTTCGAAAATTACTTCTCCTCTTCTCACATCCTTCTGTTCATGGACTAACACTATTCCTTAATACAAAATTCGAACTTCATCTTCTTTAATAAGTTCGAATTTTCTACCTCTGTCTTCCATTTTTCTTCCTCTGACACCTCAAGGAATCTCTATACTGTGACATAGAGGATTCCATATTTTCTTGTTCTCTTCTCTTTCATATGAGCAGGAACAAAGACAAAGGCATTCCTGTTGAAGCTGACCCTGAACCTGAAAGGACCTTGAAGCGAAAGCTAAGAGAAGCTAAGGCACAACTCTTTATTGAGGACCTGACCGAATTCTTCAAAGAAGAAGAACCCATGGCAGCCGAAAACAACAACAATGCCAACAATGCAAGGAAGGTGCTGGGTGACTTTACTGCACCTACTCCCAATTTCTATGGGAGAAGCATCTCTATCCCTGCCATTGGAGCAAACAACTTTGAGCTTAAGCCTCAGTTAGTTTCTCTAATGCAACAGAATTGCAAGTTCCATGGACTTCCAATGGAAGATCCTCATCAGTTTTTAGCTGAATTCTTGCAAATCTGTGACACAGTCAAGACTAATGGGGTTGACCCTGAGGTCTATAGACTGATGCTATTCCCTTTTGCTATAAGAGACAGAGCTAGGATATGGTTGGACTCTCAACCTAAAGAAAGCCTGGACTCATGGGAAAAGCTAGTCAATGCCTTCTTGGCAAAGTTCTTTCCACCTCAAAAATTGAGTAAGCTTAGAGTGGAAGTCCAAACCTTCAGACAGAAGGATGGAGAATCCCTCTATGAAGCTTGGGAAAGATACAAACAATTGATCAGAAGATGTCCTTCTGACATGCTTTCTGAATGGAGCATCATAGGTATTTTCTATGATGGTCTCTCTGAACTATCCAAGATGTCTTTGGATAGCTCTGCTGGAGGATCTCTTCATCTGAAGAAGACGCCTATAGAGGCTCAAGAGCTCATTGAAATGGTTGCAAATAACCAATTCATGTACACTTCTGAAAAGAATCCTGTGAACAATGGGACAAGTCAGAAGAAAGGAGTTCTTGAGATTGATGCTCTGAATGCCATACTGGCTCAGAACAAGATATTGACTCAACAAGTCAATTTGATTTCTCAAAGTCTGTCTGGAATGCAAAATGCACCAAGCAGTACTAAGGAGGCTTCATCTGAGGAAGAAGCTTATGATCCTGAGAACCCTTCAATGGAAGAGGTGAATTACCTAGGAGAACCCTATGGAAACACCTATAATTCTTCATGGAGAAATCACCCAAATTTCTCATGGAAGAATCAAGAGAGACCTCAACAAGTTTTCAACAATAATAATGGTGGAAGAAACAGGTTTAACAATGGCAAACCTTTTCCATCATCTTCTCAGCAACAGACAGAGAATTCTAAGCAGAACCCCTCTGACTTAGCAACCATGGTCTCTGATCTAATCAAAACCACTCAAAGTTTCATGACTGAAACGAGGTCTTCCATTAGGAATTTGGAAGGACAAGTGGGACAGCTGACCAAGAAAGTTACTGAACTCCCTCCAAGTACTCTTCCAAGCAACACAGAAGAAAATCCAAAAGGAGAGTGCAAAGCCATCAATATGGCCGAATTTGGAGAGGAAGGGGAGGAAGTGAACGCCACTGAGGAAGACCTCAATGGGCGTGCACTAGCCTCCAATGAGTTCCCCAATGAGGAACCATGGGAATCTGAGACTCAACATGAGACCATAGAGATTCCATTGGACTTACTTCTGCCTTTCATGAGCTCTGATGAGTATTCTTCCTCTGAAGAGGATGAGTATGTCACTGAAGAGCAAGTTGCTAAATACCTTGGAGCAATCATGAAGCTAAATGACAAGTTATTTGGAAATGAGACTTGGGAGGATGAACCTCCTTTGCTCACCAAAGAACTGGATGACTTGTCTAGGCAGAAACTACCTCAAAAGAGACAAGACCCTGGGAAGTTTTCCATACCTTGTACCATAGGCACCATGACCTTCAAGAAGGCTCTGTGTGACTTAGGGTCAAGTGTAAACCTCATGCCTCTCTCTGTAATGGAGAAGCTAGGGATCTTTGAGGTACAAGCTGCAAGAATCTCACTAGAGATGGCAGACAACTGTTGGACGAAATTGTAATCATCATTATATGTTTCTTTGCTTTTGAATGAAGATACCCTTAGGGCACTGTTTATTTTCTTAACTTGCATTCACAACTTCGTTCAACTAACCAGCAAGTGTACTGGGTCGTCCAAGTAATAACCTTACGTGAGTAAGGGTCGAATCCACAGAGATTGTTGGTATGAAGCAAGCTATGGTCACCTTGTAGATCTCAGTCAGGCGAATTAAATATGATACTTAATTAGATTCAAATAATAAAATGGATAAATAAAAGGGATAGAAATACTTATGCAGATTCATTGGTGGGAATTTCAGATAAGTGGAATGGAGATGCTGTAGAGCTCTCGGACGCCTGCTCTCCCATTGCTTCTACTCAATCCTTCTTACTCCTTTCCATGGCAAGCTTTATGTAGGGCATCACCGTTGTCAGTGGCTACATCCCATCCTCGCAGTGAAAGCTAATGCTCACGCACTCTGTCACAGTACGGCCAATCACCGGTTGGTTCCCTCCCCTACTGGAATAGAATCCCTCTTTTGCGTCTGTCACTAACGCCCAGCAGGTTACAGGTTTGAAGCTCGTCACAGTCACTCAATCACAGAATCCTACTCGGAATACCATAGACAAGGTTTAGACTTTCCGGATCCTCATGAATGCCACCATCTATCTAGCTTATACCACGAAGATTCTGTTGGGGAATCTAAGAGATACACATTCAAGCCTTGTTGCATGTAGAACGGAAGTGGTTGTCAATCACGCGCGTTCATCAGTGAGAATGATGATGAGAGTTATTAGCTCATCACATTCATCATGTTCTTGGGTGCGAATGGATATCTTGGAATAAGAATAAGATAGAAATTGGAATAAAAGAAGATAGAATTGCATTGATACTTGAGGTACAGCAGAGCTCCACACCCTTAATCTATGGTGTGCAGAAACTCCACCGTTGAAAATACATAAGTGAAAGAGGTCCAGGCATGGCCGAATGGCCAGCCCCCTAAAACGTGATCAATGATCTCCTAAGATGAAGAATAAAACAAAACTGAGACCAAAGATGAGACCAAAGATGATTGATACATTAGTAAATCATCCTATTTATAATAAACTAGCTCCTAGGGTTTACATGAGTAAGTAATTGATGCATAAATCCACTTCCGGGGCCCACTTGGTGTATGTTTGGGCTGAGCTTGATCAATCCACGTGTAGAGGCATTTCTTGGCGTCAAACTTTGAGTTATGACGTGTTTTGGGCGTTCAACTCCGGATCATGACGTTTTTCTGGCGTTTAACTCCAGACAGCAGCATGAACTTGGCGTTTAACGCCAAGTTACGTCGTCATTCTTCGAATAAAGCATGGACTATTATATATTGCTGGAAAGCCCTGGATGTCTACTTTCCAACGCCGTTGAGAGCGCGCCATTTAGAGTTCTGTAGCTCCAGAAAATCCATTTCGAGTGCAGGGAGGTCAGAATCCAACAGCATCAGCAGTCCTTTTGTCAGCCTTTTTCAGAGTTTTGCTCAAGTCCCTCAATTTCAGTCAGAATTTACCTGAAATCACAGAAAAACACACAAACTCATAGTAAAGTCCAGAAATGTGAATTTAACATAAAAACTAAAGAAAACATCCCTAAAAGTAGCTCAAACTTACTAAAAACTATATAAAAACAATGCCAAAAAGCGTATAAATTATCCGCTCATCACAACACCAAACTTAATTGTGCTTGTCCCCAAGCAACTGAAAATCAAATAGGATAAAAAGAAGAGAATATACTATAAAGTCCAAAATATCAATGAATATTAATTAATTACATGAGCGGGACTTGTAGCTTTTTGCTTCTGAACAGTTTTGGCATCTCACTTTTTCCTTTGTAGTTTAGAGGTATTGGCGTCTCTGGGGGAGATCAGAATTTGGGATAGTGTTATTGACTTTCTTAGTTAAGCATGTTGATTCTTGAACACAGCTACTTATGAGTCTTGGCTGTGGCCCTAAGCACTTTGTCTTCCAGTATTACCACCGGATACACAAATGCCACAGACACATAACTGGGTGAACCTTTTCAGATTGTGACTTTAGCTTTGCTAAAGTCCCCAGTTAGTGGTGTCCAGAGCTCTTAAGCACACTCTTTAGCTTTAGATCACGACTTTAACCATTCAGTCTCAAGCTTTTCACTTGGACCTTCATGACACAAGCACATGGTTAGGGACAGCTTGATTTAGCCGCTTAGGCCTGGATTTTAATTCATTGGGCCCTCCTATCCATTGATGCTCAAAGCCTTGGATCCTTTTTACCCTTGCCTTTTGGTTTTAAGGGCTATTGGCTTTTTCTACTGCTTCTTCTTTTTCTATATACTCTTTTTAGATAGCTCTTTTTTTTTTTTTTCACTGCTTTTTCTTGCTTCAAGAATCAATTTCATGATGTTTTTCAGATCATCAATAACATTTCTCTTTGTTCATCATTCTTTCAAGAGCCAACAATTTTAACACTCATAAACAACAAGATCCAAAGACATATGCACTGTTCAATCATTCATTCAGAAAACAGAAAGCATTGTCACCACATCAATATAATTAAACTAAATTCAATAATAATTTCGAAAATTATGTACTTCTTGTTCTTTTGAATTAAAACATTTTTCTTTTAAGAGAGGTGAAGGACTAATGGATTTTATTCATAGCTTTTAAGGCATGGTTACATACTAATGATCATGAAATAAAGACACAAAACATAGATAAACACCATAATTAAAAACCGAAAACAGAAAGAAATAAAGAACAAGGAATGAATCCACCTTTTAGTGGCGTCTTCTTCTTGAAGGACCAATGATGTTCTTTAACTCTTCTATGTCCCTTCCTTGCCTTTGTTGCTCCTCCCTCATTGCTCTTTGATCTTCTCTTATTTCTTGAAGAGTGAGGGCGTGTTCATGGTGTTCCACCCTTAGTTGTTCCACATTATGGCTCAAATCTTCTAAGGAGGTGTTGAGTTGCTCCCAATAGTTGTTGGGAGGGAAGTGCATTCCTTGAGGCATCTCAGGAATTTGTTGATGATGAGCTTCCTCATGCACTTCTTGAGGACCGTGAGGTGCTTCCCTTGCTTGCTCCATCCTTTTCTTGGTGATGGGCTTGTCTTCTTCAATTGAGACATCTCCTTCTATGATAACTCCAGCTGAGTAACATAGATGACATATAAGGTGGGGGAAGGCTAGCCGTGCCATGTATGAAGGCTTGTCAGCTATTTTGTAGAGTTCATTGGATATGACTTCATGAACCTCTACTTCCTCTCCAATCATGATGCTATGAACCATGATGGCCCGATCCACAGTAACTTCAGATCGGTTGCTTGTAGGGATGATGGATCTTTGAATGAATTCCAACCATCCTCTAGTACAGGCTTGAGGTCCAGTCTTCTTAGTGGATGGCTTGCCTTTGGAGTCTATTCTCCATTGGGCACCTTCCACACATATGTCCCTAAGGACTTGGTCCAACCTTTGATTAAAGTTGACCCTTCTTGTGTAGGGGCGTTCATCACCTTGCATCATGGGTAAATGAAATGCCAACCTCACATTTTCCGGACTAAAATCCAAGTATTTCCCCTGAACCATTGTGAGATAGTTCTTTGGATTTGGGTTCATACTTTGATCATGGTTCCTTGTGATCCATGCATTAGCATAGAACTCTTAAACCATCAATATTCCAACTTGTTGCATGGGGTTGGTTATGACTTCCCAACCTCTTCTTTGAACTTCAAGTCGGATTTCCGGATACTCATTCTTCTTGAGTTTGAAAGGGACCTCAGGGATCACCTTCTTCTTTGCCACAACATCATAGAAGTGGTCTTGATGGCTCTTGGAAATGAATCTTTCCATCTCCCATGAGTCGGAAGTGGAAGCTTTTGCTTTCCCTTTTCCTTTTTTTTGAGGAAACTCCGGTCTTGGGTGCCATTGATGGTGAATGAAAAATAAAAAGCTTAGGCTTTTTACCACACCAAACTTAAAATTTGCTCGTCCTCGAGCAAAAAAAGAAAAGAAGAGTAGAAGAAGAAGAAGAGAATATTGAAAGAGAGGGAGAAG